>NC_069499.1:1554617701-1554681051 GCF_027579735.1 Bombina bombina | reverse complement strand
CTGACAGCATCAACTTTCAGGTAAGGGACTTAAGGTCCAGAGTTTGATCTGAGGGAAAATGTGGGTATGAGACTGAAAAAACAGCTACAGTGCCTTGGATCTGATCTGAAGTCAAACATGGGTGTGTGGTTGACAAAGGGGCTGCAGGGGCCAGGTGTCTGATCTGAAGTATGATATGGGTATTTGGTTGACAGATGGGCTGCAGGGCCAGGTGTTTGATCAAGGTCTGATGTCGGTAGAAAGACTGCAGGGCCAGGGGTTTGATATGGGTATTTGGTTGACAGATGGGCTGCAGGGCCAGGTGTTTGATCAAGGTCTGATGTCGGTAGAAGGACTGCAGGGCCAGGGGTTTGATATGGGTATTTGGTTGACAGATGGGCTGCAGGGCCAGGTGTTTGATGAAGGTCTGATGTCGGTAGAAGGACTGCAGGGCCAGGGGTTTGATATGGGTATTTGGTTGACAGATGGGCCGAAGAATCTTTTGGCTGATCAAGGTCTAATGTAGGTATGTCACTAAGAGCAGACTCTGAGGTCTGATGTCTGAAGATGTCTTAGAAAGATTGCAAAGCAAGTCTGATGGTTATGTAGCTGACAGAGGGGCTGCAGGGCCAGGCATCTATCTTTTAAATTTCCTTACCGCTTACTATGCAATTTCGTGCCTGAAAGCTTGCACATAATGTGTTCTTACCAATCAGGGTCTCTGTATGCTCTGAGATCAGCACTGTGGGGGAGTGTAGCCTGCTCTCCTTCCTGCTTGTCTCTCCCATGCCACAGCCACTGCCCCCCGTCTACCAGCACAGCACAGGTAACTCCCTTTGTTAACTTTCTTTCTACAGCCACTGCCCTGCCCCCCGCCTCCCAGCCCTCCCACCTCCCAGCACCTATTTAATGGAGGTTGCTGTGCAACCGCGCGCGGCGGGTGTGGCACTGGTGCGCCGAAGGCGTGCCAAAGGCAAGTCCGTCTGTGCCTGTCCGTGCCTGGCCCGCATCCAGCGCCACTAACCCTGGCTCCTACAACCACCGCCACTACGACGCCGGCACCCTCCTCCATGCATCCCTGATGAACACCCTAGGACCCTTCACCTGCAGCAAATGTGCCTTCTCCTCCCTCCGAACCACTAACCTGCCAGACACCTCACGCGCCTTCTCCTCCCTCCGAACCACTAACCTGCCAGTCACCTCACGCAAAAACAACCGCAACCACCTCAACTGCATCCTCCTCAACACCCGCTCTGTCCACAAGCACGCCGCCGAAATCTGGAACCTGCTCAACTCCACCTCCCCAGATGTTGCCTTCCTTACCGAAACCTGGCTGAACCCCACATGAATGCCTGACATCGCCATTGCCAACCCCGACGGATACAAGATCTCCCACAAGGACCGCAGCAACCGACCGGGAGGAGGCATCGCCATCGTCCACAAACACTCCCCCCACGTCACAACCAGCTCTGACTACCACTCACCAGGCCTGGAACACCTACACCTCAAGATCCAGGTCAGTCCCAACACCACCCTCCGTGGCATCCTCATCTACAGACCTCCCGGACCTCGTCCTGCCTTCTGTGACTCAATCACCAACCTCATCGCACCCCTCGCCCTCCCCTCAACAGACTACATCCTCCTCAGTGACCTCAACTTCCACCTAGACAACCCCAATGACCACAACACCGCCAACCTCTTAGAAAACCTTAGAACCATCGGACTAAAGCAACTCGTCAACTCCCCAACCCACTTAGCCGGACACACACTCAACCCTATTTTCTCTGCAGGCAACCACATCTCAGTCAACCACATCACCGAACTCCATTGGACCGACCACCATTGCATACACTTTTCCTTCAACAAACCCACCACACACCTCTGGCAGCACCACCCACCCCGCAGAAACTGGAACAACATCACTGAAGACCAACTGCACTCCACCCTGAACAAGTGCCCCCCAGCTACCTCCACAGATGCCAACTCCTCCGCCCGCAACCTCCACCACTGGCTCACAGACTGTGCAAACACAGTCGCCCCTCTCAAGAAACCGTCCAACCGCCAACCCACCAACAAAGCTAGTTGGTTCACCCCTGCCCTCCAGGACTCCAAAAGCCACTGCAGGCGATTGGAAAGGACCTGGAGATCCAGCAAGACCCCCTCAAATAAAACAGCCTACAAAGAAGCCATCACTACCCACCACCACCTCATCAAAACCACCAAGAAGACATCCATCCAAGATAGAATCAATGCCAACGTCCACAACAGCAAGGAACTATTCACAGTCATCAAGGAATTCTCCAACCCCAACAGCGACACCAATGACATCCCGCCCTCCCAGGACCTCTGTGATAACCTCGCAATGTACTTCCACTGCAAGATCGTCGACATCTATGACAGCTTCGTTCCCCAGAACTCAACCAACACCACCTACCCACCAACTCCCACTGATACCTCACCCAAATACACCACCGCCTACCCCCCACGGACCATCTGGAGCCCCCTCACCACAGAGGACGCCATCAGAATCATGAGATCGATCCACTCCGGAGCACCCTCGGACCCATGCCCACATCACATTTTCAACAAAGCGGGTGACACCATCGCCCCCGAGCTCTGCAGCACCATCAACTGCATCGAAACCGGCACCTTCCCAGATGACTGGAAGCACGCAGAATTAAAACCCCTACTGAAAAAACCCACGGCTGACCCCAATGATCCGAAGAACTACCACCCAATCTCTTTGCTCCCCTTTGCGGCCAAAGTCATCGAGAAGTCCATCAACGCGCAACTCGTTGACTACATCGAAGCTAACCACACCCTGGACCCCTCCCAATCCGGATTCAGGAGCAACCACCACCCTCGCCGCCACAGATGACATCCTCGCCCTACTCGACCAAGGAGAGACTGCCGCCCTCATTCTCCTAGACCTCTCAGCAGCATTCGACACTGTCTCCCACCTCACCCTCCGCAACCGACTACACAATGCCGGCATACGCGACAAAGCCCTGGAATGGATCACCTCCTTCCTCACTGGCAGAACCCAGAAAGTTAGACTCCCACCCTTCACCTCCAAGCCCACAGAAATCAGCTGCAGTGTACCCCAAGGCTCTTCGCTGAGCCCCACCCTATTCAACATTTACATGGCCCCTCTCGCCGCCATCGCCTGACCTCAACATTGTCTCCTACGCCGACGACACCCAACTAATCATCTCACTCACCAGTGACCCCACCACCGCCAAGAGAAACGTCCATGAAGGGCTGACAGCAGTCACCACCTGGATGAGCTGCAACTGTCTAATGTTGAACGCAGACAAGACCGAAGTCCTCCTCCTCAGTCCCACCACATCCGCTTGGAATAACTCCTGGTGGCCCACAGCCCTCGGACACTCTCCAACCTCCACCGACCATGCATGAAATCTAGGCGTCATCCTGGACTCATCGCTCTCCATGGACCGGCAAATCAACGCCGTCTCTTCTGCATGCTTCCACACACTTCACCTGCTGCGAAATATCTTCAAATGGATGCCAACCGAGACCAGGAAGACTGTCACTCACACCCTCGTCAGCAGCAGACTGGACTATGGTAATGCACTCTACGCCGGCACCACCATCAAGCTCCAAAAGAGACTACAGAGTATCCAGAACGCCTTGGCCAGACTAATCCTTGACATCCCTCGTCAATGCCACATCACCAAACACCTGCAAGACCTGCACTGGCTCCCCATCAACAAAAGAATAACCTTCAAGCTTCTCACCCACGCATTCAAGGCCCTCCACAACATCGGTCCCGAATACTTGAACCACCGCGCTACCTTCTACACCCCTGCCAGACAACTTTGATCGGCCGACCAAGCCCTCGCAGTCATCCCCCGCATCAGGAAAACCCCAGCAGGAGGCAGATCCTTCTCTAACCTGGCAGCCAAGACTTGGAACACCCTCCTGCTGCACCTCAGACAAGCTACCGCCCTAACTAAGTTCAGAAAGGACCTCAAGACCTGGCTCTTCGACTGAACTGCAACCCTCAGCGCCTTGAGACCCTTCCAGGTGAATAGCCGCGCTTTACATGAACCCAATAGATAGATAAACAGCGCCAGTCTCTGAGTTAGTGAAAAACTGTTCAAACTAAAATAAACAATGTATGTTTGAGCACATTTTTTTTACTGTTGTATTAATGCTTACTGGTTGATAAGACAACTCTACCAGCTCTGTTGTGGACAGGAATAAGCTTCCAGAAGCTTTAAACAAAAAGTTTTTTTTTTAAACAAATTAAAAATTATTAAAAAAACAAAAAACAACAAGATTACAAATTACAAGTGGAGCGCTAATCAATGCTCCTGCTCGAACGTTAATTGCACTAGAAGTAAACCTTTTGCGCTCGTTGAGTTGCGCTCGTATTACGAGATGGAACACTTAAGATTTCATATATTTGAGACCTTGTAACCTTTTTGTGCAATATTTTTATAAAATAGTTTTTATTAGATAGTGTTATTATGAGTGTAACTGTACTTTGTAATGTATTTTTGATGTGTTTTGAGACACTTTTTTTGTTTCATGAAACAGTTAACCAGAGCTTTGAAGTCGCAATAATCATTCTAGCATAAATCGCAATTGCCCCCAAGCGATCGCGTTTACTTTCAACTCGTAATACAAACAGTAATCCCGCGAGCTCAAAACCCACGATAAACCCCTTATTGCTTGCGTGCAAATGTTTGCGCTCCGCTCATAATCCGGCCCATAATGTTTTATATGGAATAAAGAAAAATCGGTACAATGCCCCTTTAAATAAAATATTTAAAGGACCATAATAGTCGTGTGTTTAACCCAGGCAAAGGAAGCTTACATAGCATTCCTGATCCAGTGCAGAAACCAAAGCTGATCCAATCGACAGCGCTAGTTACACATCTGAGTCGTGCTCCGTGGCTCCAAAGCACCACTTCTACTGTGTTGTTAACACATTTTGCTGGGCTTAAAGGGATACTATACCCACGTTTTTTCTTTAATGATTCAGACAGAGCATGCAATTTTAAGCAACTTTCTAATTTACTCCTAAGCTTTAAATTCCTGCTTTTTAAATAAAGAGAACAAAGAAAAATTGATTGTAGGAATAATTGGATTTTTTTTTTTTTTTTACTTTTATGGCCCTTTAAGGCTTATATCTCATTAAAGAACCGGAGTGGAGCAGATTTCAGAGAAAAAAAGAAACAAGATTCCGAGAATTGTTTTTCTTTCTAAGACTTCTCAAAGGAGAAACAAATGGGAAATTTCTCCCATTTCTTAAATGCCTCCACAATAATTATAGGTACATAATGATTTATTCCATTTATTTAATAAACTAGTGTGCAGCTGTTTATACAGAATGATGCAATATTTAAAAAATATTTTATTTAAGACCCCTTGGCAGCCACATGTTGCCGCTTTGTTGGTAGCTAAAGAGTTAAAATAAATTATTCTGTTCCTGCTCTTCATATTTATAGCAAAGGAAATTTTTTACAATCTGCCTCTATTTAATTTCATCAGATGAACCTCTTGATGTCAGTCCCTTGCCATTAGGAGCAATCTTACAAATTGATGCAGGAATGATCAATAGAGGGATTCACAGGCTGCGAGAATATTACAGTATCAAGGGTCACAAAGACCTGCTCCAGCCTGCAGGGACTGGGGAACATGCACAAGGGGGAGGGAGGTGCCATTCTTTTGTAAGAGGGAGAAGACGATCATGGAAGAAGTGACAGGAGATACTTGAAGTTACATCCAGACAAGTGAACAGATTTCTATGGACAGGACAGCACCAATTACTGGTAAAAGTGATCAATTCTGAACATGAGAAGCATAATCTGCTGCTTGTATGATCTACAGCAGGGGTGGCAAACCTATGGCATCAGTGCCCAAAGTGGCATTCATAACAAATTTGCTGGCACACTGCTCCTGGTTTGTTTTCATTGCAATTGTAGAACTTCATAAGCTATCAGCTAGATTACGAGTTATGCACGCTATAGGGAAATTAACTAATGCAACAAAAGTTGCGTTATTTAACCCCCTATAGCGCAGCCATTACAAGTTTTCAAACAGCCGGCTTGTGTGTGCGATATGGTTGCATTGAGCTTCATACCGCACAAAATACAAGTGCTGTATTGACGTGCTCGTGCACGCTTCCCCCATAGACATCAATGGGGAGAGTGGGTCAGAAAAAAGTCTAACACCTGTGATCGCAGAATGAAAATCTCCGTAACGCAGCCCCATTGATGTCTATAGGGAAAATAAAAGTTACGTTTAAACTTAACATAAACCCCGAGTCTAAACATCCCTAATCTGCTGCACCGACATCGCCGCCACCAACCTACAGTTATTAACCCCTAATCTGCCGCTCCCAATATCGCTGCCACCTAAATAAAGTTACTAACCCCTAATCTGCCGCTCCCAAAATCACCGCCACTATATTAAAGTTTTTAACCCCTATTCCACCGCTCCTCGACATCGCTGCCACTAAATAAAGGTATTAATCCCTAAACCTCTGGCCTCCCACATCACTACCACTAAATAAACCTATTAACCCCTAAACCGCCAGCCCCCCACATCGCAACAACCTAATTTAAACTATATTAACTCCTAACCCTAACCGTAACCCTAAACCTAACCCTAACACCCCCTAACTTTAACATAATTAAAATAGAGCTAAACTAAAGTTACAATTATTAGTTAAATAATACCTTTTTAAAACTAAATACATACTTACCTGTGTAATAAAACCTAAGCTAGCTACAATATAACTAATAGTTACATTGTATCTAGCTTAGGTTTTATTTTTATTTCACAGCTAAGTTTGTATTTATTTTAACTAGGTAGACTAGTTAGTAAATAGTTATTAACTATTTACTAACTACCAAGTTAAAATAAATACAAACTTACCTGGGAAATAAAACCTAAGCTGCCTTACACTAAAACCTAACATTACAAAAAATAAAAAACACTAAAATTACAAAAAATAAAAAAAACCTACCATTACAAAAAATAACAAATGAAATTATACAAAACAATAACAATTATTCCTATTGTAATACCCTTTAAAAAAAAAAACCAACTAATATAGCGCCGGATGTCTTCAGGATGTACACGCTCCGCGCCGCCGGTATCAAGATAGAATATGCCGCCTGGATGAAGATAGAAGAGGCCGTCTGGATGAAGACTTCTCGTCATCTTAATAAGGACTTCGCCACCTGGATGAAGATAGAAGAGGCCGTCTGGATGAAGACTTTTGCTGCCTGGATGAAGATCGTTCAAGCGGGACTTGAAAAACTGTATGTGGATTGTCGGGGGTTAGTGTTAGTTTTTTTTTAAGGATTTTTTTGTGTCTTTTTTTTTTTAGATTAGGGTTTGGGCAGCAAAAGAGCTAAATGCCCTTTTGCTTTTTTATTTTTATAGGGCTATTAGATTTGGTGTAATTTTTTTTTATTTTTGATAATTTTGTTTGTTATTTTTCGTAATTTAGTGTTTGTTATTTTTTGTAATTTAGTCTTTTTTATTTTTTGTAATTAGATACTTTGTAATTTTTAGAGTAGTGTTAGGATTTTTTTAATGTGTAGTTTAGATTTATTTAATTGTTAGTTTAATTTTAGTTTAATAATTATATTAGTTTAATTGTTAGTTTAAACTTAGTTCTTTTAATTTGACAGGTAAGGTTAATTTAATTTAAGGTAGGGAAATTGTAATTTTAATATAAAGTTAGGGGGGCGTTAGGTTTAAGGGTTACTAGTTTAATTTAGTTTATTGCGATGTGGGGGGCTTTCGGTTTAGGGGTTAATAGTCTACTTTAGTATATTTCGTTGTGCGGGGCTTGCGGGTTAAGGGTTAATAGGTTTTATTTAGGGCTTAATAACTTTAGTACAGTGGGGGCGATGTGGGCGGACGGCAGATTAGGGGTTAATAATATTTAAATAGTGTTTGCGATGTGGGAGGGTGGCGGTTTAGGGGTTAATTATTTTATTATAGTGGTGACGAAGTCGGGGAGCGGCAGAATAGGGGTTAATAATTATTTTTAGTGGCAGCGATGTCGAGAGCGGCAGATTAGGGGTTAATAAATTTAATATAGTATTTGCGATGCCCGAGGGCCTAGGTTTAGGGGTTAATATGTAGTTTATGCTGCTCTCAGATTGCGAAACGGATCTTGCCGGTATAGGCTGCAACGCAAGCTTTTTAGCCTGACCGCAAAACTTAATGGCAGCGCTTTGGAAGTCCCATGAAAAAACTTAATTTTTACGTGTGCGGGACTGACGTTGCGGTACGGCTATACCGACAAGACTTGTAATGGCTGCAGTGCGTTTTAACTCTGAAATGGCCATTTTTTCAGCGTTAAAACAAGAACGCAAAACTTGTAATCTAGGTGTATGTTTGTTATGGATCCATGCTATATATGAGCCAATTACTTTTACTAGTTGATATTTAATATGAAGTTAAAAATGAGAGGTTTCTGGGTGGAGATGCGGCTGCTCGTCAGTGCGCTCTGAGTGTGACAAACACAAAGGAGCGATAAAAGAAGCTGCAGCACATGCAACTCCTAGGTGTCTAAGCCCTGGTGGAACTAGCGCTCAACATGACCATGCAATCGAGAATAGTGGAACTGGAGCATGGTACCCCAGGTGGGAGGCAGCACTGAGGAGGATGCTGGAAAGAAGCAGACAGCAGTGTTTGGGGAACTAATTTAGTAGTCCTTAATCACTTAAAGGGACAGTCAAGTCCAAAAAAAACTTTCATGATTCAGATAGGGCATGTAATTTTAAACAACATTCCAATTTAATTTTATCACCAATTTTCCTTTGTTCTCTTGGTATTCTTAGTTGAAAGCTAAACCTAGGAAGGCTCATATGATAATTTCTAAGCCCTTGAAGGCTGCCTCTTGTCACATGCTTTTTTATTTGCTTTTCACAACAGGAGAGAGCAAGTACATGTAAGCCACATAGATAACATTGTAATCACACCTGTGGCTTGTGGCAGACACTGCACTAATTGGCTAAAATGCAAGTCAATAGATAATAAATAAAATGTCATGTGATCAGGGGGCTGTCAGAAGATGCTTAGATACAAGGTAATCACAGAGGTAAAAAGTATATTAATATAACTGTGTTGGTTATGCAAAACTGGGGAATGGGTAATAAAGGGATTATCTATCTTTTTAAACAAAAAAAATTCTGGTGTTGACTGTCCCTTTAACTACCCCCCATATCTGTATGGGAATTACGTGATTATTGATGTTTAGCATGCAGTAGGCCTTAATCACCTAACCACCCCCCATAATTAGTGATCTGAAACAAGGGCAGACACAGTATGTAAGAGTTAATACTTGATAAGCTACAAAAACAAAATAAGGATGTTCAGCAGAGAATAGAAGACCTTGAGAATTGTGCTTTTACTGGTCTGGACCGGACTTGTGGTGATGACATCTCTGGGTAGGTTTATTAGAGCAGTTTAAACAGGAAAAAATAGCTGCAAAGTGCACCAAGTCTAAGTGGCAGGCAGCTTTTATCAAAGGCTTATTGCTTGACAGACTGTGGCCCCGATGATCGTAAATGCTACGAGGCAGTGAAATATTCCAATGTCGAGCAAGCTTTTTGAGATATTGCAAGCACCTGACATAGCGTCATCACCAAGAGGCGTTTACTATAAATGTCATTGGTTGGAGAGCCAAAGATAAGAAGATGCGAGCGGAGGTGGTGGAAGAGGCTGCCAAAGTGCGCCTTCGCGAAGATGGCCACCGGCACCAGGATGAAGAGGGTCCCTGTCTAGAAAAAGATTGTGGAGCATAAGCGGCTGAAGAGCCAGGAAATGTGGCCCCCGGCACCAGGATAAAGAGGACCCCTGACGTGGAAGAAGATTGCGGAGCAGAGACAGCGGAAGAGGCCTCCGCTACTGGGAAGATGGGTCTAAGGTGCCAGGATGAAGAGGGGCCCAACGTGGAAGAAGATTATGGAGCGGAAGAGCCCGCCGAAGTCCGCCTCTACGAAGATGGGCCCCTGGTGCTTGAATGAAGAGGCCCAACGTTGGATCAAGAGAAGCCGTATTTTCAATCGGTGAGTACAACCTTTGGAGTTAGTTAGGACTTTTTTGTGGTGTTTTTTTGTTGTTTTATTTTTAAAAATAGGCTTTTTTATTTTAACTTTTATTTTTTTAGAATATGTTTTTAGGTAGATTTTATTATTTTGGGGGGTGGGGGTTTACTTGTATTGTAGAGGGGGTTTGTAATTTTATTTTATTTTAAAAGAGCTGAATTATATTTAGGGCAATG
The DNA here is from genome assembly GCF_027579735.1 of Bombina bombina. Taxonomy (NCBI): domain Eukaryota; kingdom Metazoa; phylum Chordata; class Amphibia; order Anura; family Bombinatoridae; genus Bombina; species Bombina bombina. Next base: position 1,554,670,793 of record NC_069499.1, on the reverse strand, counting down.
CCCTACAAAAAGGCCCCTTTAAGGGTTATTATAATTTATTTTAGTGTTAGGGTTTTTTGGGTGGGTTTTTATTTTATGGGGCATGTAGATTAGTGTTGGCTATACAGCTAGATTACGAGTTTTGCGTTAGGCTTAAAAAGCAGCGTTAGCCGGTCCTAACGCTGCTTTTTAACGCCCGCTGGTATTACGAGTTTTGCAGGTACAGGCTCACCGCTCACTTTTTTGGCCAGACTTGGAAATACCGCAAATCCACTTACGTAAATTGCGTATCCTCTTTTTTCAATGGGACTTGCATAGCGCCGGTATTACGAGTCTGCCAAAAAGAGAGCGGTACACCCTCTCCTGTCAAGACTGGTACCGCATATTAAAGTCAGTAGTTAAGAGTTTTACACTGCAACGCCGTAGCATAAAACTCTTAACTAAAGTGCTAAAAAGTACACTAACACCCATCAACTACCTATTAACCGCTAAACAGAGGCCCTCCCACATCGCAAACACTAAAAGAACATTTTTAACCGCTAATCTGCCGAACAGGACATTGCTGCCACTATAATAAATATATTAACCCCTAAACCGCCGCTCTCCCGCCTCGCAAACATTAGTTAAATATTATTAACCCCTAATCTGCCGTCCCTAACATCGCCGCCACCTACCTACATTTATTAACCCCTAATCTGCCACCCCCAACGTCGCCCCCACTATATTAAAGTTATTAACCCCTAAATCTAAGTCTAACCTTAACCCTAACACCACCTAACTTAAATATAATTAAAAGAAATCTAACTAAAAATTCCTATCATTAACTAAATTATCGTTAACAAGGTGTGTGCAACTTCTACTTATGTTCACTCCTTTCCGTGAACAGCTTCGGGGTGAAAACGTCCTCTGTAAAGCATCACACTTACACCAAACCTTGGCAGATTGACCACGGTTCTCCACCGCTCCTTCGGTCAACTCACATTCTAAAGTGAGGGTGTCCTTTAGTATAGGTAAAGCTTCTCACAGAATTGTGGCTCGTCTGTCAGCAATCGCACAATATGTGTGCCCGACGTCTTGATATCGCCTCACTGGAGATCCCTCACCAACTTAAACCTTTTCTTTAGACAGTGGGGTCTATTTAAGAAGCAGCGGATGCTGCCTCCGACCCACTCCGCTTCAGTTCCGGCTGAAGCCGAAGTTAAGAAGCAGCGGTCCTAAGACTGCTGCTCCTTAACTCGTCCGCCACCTGAGGTGGTGGACAGCAATCCGCCCAATCGAATACGATAGGGCTGATTAATACCTCCTGCTAGCGGCCAATCTGCAGGGGGTGGTATTGCACCAGCAATTCACAAGAACTGCTGGTGCAATGATAAAACTGCTGGTGCATTTATCGATGTGCGCTGGACATGATTCGCTATATCGGATCATGTCCATCCGCACATTAATAATGGACCCAAGTGACTTCGGATAGGCTGTGAACTACAGGTGTCCAAACATACATCTGTGTTGCAAAATTTGAAACAGCCGGCAAACAAGGCATATCTCTCAATAATAAAAAGTACGTTTGCTTTTAGGTGAAGAACATAGAAATGTAAAACATACATACGCACATATACACACACACATACCATACACACACACACACACATACCATACAGTTATAGCAAACACCACTGCTTTGTTTAGCAATGACAAGATATGTAGGGAGTGTGCGGCCACGTGAGTTGCACTTGTATCGAAAATGGCCAAATGAGTTTGACACCCCTGACCTAGCAGTTAGTTAGACTGCTTCAAGGTAGTGGTGCAGACCCTTTAATAAAGATACAAAATGAAGACAAAGAGAAGAATCAAGATTAAAGGGACAGTCTAGTCAAAAAGAAAATTTATGCTTACCTGATAAATTTATTTCTTTTTTGACACGTAATTTTAATCAACTTTCCAATTTACTTTTATCATCAAATTAGCTTTGTTCTCTTGGTATTCTTAGTTGAAACTAAACCTAGGTAGGCTGATATGCTAATTTCTAAGCCCTTGAGGGCTGCTTTTTAAATTACTTTTCACAACAAGAGACTGATAGTTCATGTGGGCCATATAGATAACACTGTGTTAATGCCCGGGGAGTTATTTACTAAATGCAACTCAATAGATTTTATATAGTCACAGTCATGTGATCAGGGGGCTGTCAGAAAGTTCTTAGATACAAGGTAATCACAGAGGTAACAAGTATTAATATAACTGTGTTGGTTATGCAAAACTGGGGAATGGGTAATAAAGGGATTATCTATCTTTTAAAACAATAAAAATTCCATTGTAGACTGTCCCTTTAAACAGCCTAATCTTGGAAAGAAAGGGAATTTAATGTCAAAACACCTGATAAGCAAAATCTGATCACAGAAACATTCTAGGAAATGTTGCAAATAAATATAGCATACAGGTAAGCAAAATATAGCTGGCCAGCACATGCAGTAAGATATAAATCACCAGTTCAAATAGAATAGAAACAGGCAGTTTCCATCCGGATATATAACTTATACCCGTTCACCTGTAATGAGATACTAAGATGCAAAAGGCTCATAGTCAGAAAATTAGCAAGAAAATGTTCCGCTTAGAATGAAAAGATACACTGTCCCACTGCAACAAACAGGTTAAAGCGCGAGGGAAAGCTAAACAAACTACTCACAGCACCTTTGCTGTATTCCGTAGTTAACAAGGTGTGTGCAACTTCTACTTATGTTCACTGCTTTCCGTGAACAGCTTCGGGGTGAAAACGTCCTCTGTAAAGCATCACACTTACACCAAACCTTGGCAGATTGACCACGGTTCTCCACCGCTCCTTCGGTCAACTCACATTCTAAAGTGAGGGTGTCCTTTAGTATAGGTAAAGCTTCTCACAGAATTGTGGCTCGTCTGTCAGCAATCGCACAATATGTGTGCCCGACGTCTTGATATCGCCTCACTGGAGATCCCTCACCAACTTAAACCTTTTCTTTAGACAGTGGGGTCTATTTAAGAAGCAGCCGATGCTGCCTCCGACCCACTCCGCTTCAGTTCCAGCTGAAGCCGAAGTTAAGAAGCAGCGGTCCTAAGACCGCTGCTCCTTAACTCGTCCGCCACCTGAGGTGGTGGACAGCAATCCGCCCAATCGAATACGATAGGGCTGATTAATACCTCCTGCTAGCGACCAATCTGCAGGGGGTGGTATTGCACCAGCAATTCACAAGAACTGCTGGTGCAATGATAAATGCAGACAGCGTATGCTGTCGGCATTTATCGATGTGCGCTGGACATGATTCGCTATATTGGATCATGTCCATCCGCACATTAATAATGGACCCAAGTGACTTCGGATAGGCTGTGAACTACAGGTGTCCAAACATACATCTGTGTTGCAAAATTTGAAACAGCCGGCAAACAAGGCATATCTCTCAATAATAAAAAGTAAGTTCGCTTTTAGGTGAAGAACATAGAAATGTAAAACATGCTTAACGCGCATCGGGGTTCGCGATTTAGGTCTAACACGAATTTTAAACAACTTTCAGATTTACTTCTGTTATCAAATTTGCTTCATTCTCTTGGTATCCTTGGTTGAAATGGCAGCAATGTACGATTGGGAACTAGCTGAACATATTGAGAGGGCCAATAACAAGAGGCAAATATGTGCTGCCACCAATCAGCAGCTATAAAGTAATGGACTGTTGCTCCTGAGCCTACCTAGGTATGCTTTTTAACAAAGAATGCAAGGAGAACAAAGCAAATTAGATAATATAAGTAAATTAAAAAGTTGTTTTAAATTGTATTGTCTTTGAAAACTATGAATGTTTAAATTTGACTTTTACTATCACTTTAATGATGTATTCAAGTTAAAGGGACAGTCTACTCCAGAATTTTTATTGTTTAAAAAGATATATAATACCTTTATTATCCATTCCCCAGTTTTGTATAACCAACACTGTTATATTAATATATATATATATATATATATATATATATATATATATATATATATATATATATATATATATATAATGTGATTACTCAGTTCTTATGACAGACTTGCATTTTAGCCAATCAGTGCTGACTCATAAGTAACTCCATGGGAGTGAGCACAATGTTATCATATGACACACATGAACTAGAGCTGTCTAGCTGTGAAAAACTTTCAGAATGTACTAAGATAAGGGCTTAGAAATTAGCATATGAGCCTACCTAGGTTTAGCTTTCAACAAAGAATACCAAGAGAACAAAGCAAATGTGACAATAAAAGAAAATTGGAAAATTACATGCCCTATCTGAATCCTTAAAGTTTAATTTGGCAAGACTGCCCCTTTAAATATTAGCCTGAGGGGGCGGAGCCTGACTGAGCTTGGAGATGGCTGCATAATCAAGATATATTGATTAAACCATCAGACAAGGGTGGGAACGTGGTCTTGTGGCCACGACAGATGTATTTAGATGAAGCCACAAAACAATTGTCTAACAATTCCTGTTATAAATTATTAATATTCAATCCCCAAAGTTCTTACCTCATACAATATAATCGAATGATTAAAGAAGCATGGGAGAACAATATACTCTCCAATTCAGAAAAAAAGTTTTTGATAAAAGATAACCCCAAAATTGCCACACTGTACTTTCTACCGAAAGTACACAAAAATTCACAAGTACCACCTGGTAGACCTATAATGTCTGGAAATGATAACTTAACTGAGAATGCAAGCAAATTCATAGACTTAAGATTGAGGGAATATTTAACAACATTACCATCATACGTTCGTGACACGATGGAGGTCCTACAAATGGTAAAAGATATTGAACTAACAGACAACATGTGGTTAGTTACAGCGGACGTGGAGTCCCTATATACCAACATTAGACATAGGGATGGCATAGAAGCCATTAAATATTTCCTGGCCTCAAACAGTCTAGAGAATGAAGCACATAATGCTTTCATAATCCAGTTGTTACATTTTATTCTAACACACAATTTTTTCACATTCAATGATAGGTACTATCTTCAAACACAGGGTACCGCAATGGGTACTGCCTGTGCACCTACGTATGCCAATCTATTCCTTGGTTTTTGGGAACGTTTCTGTGTATTTTCAGACACATTACAAACGTATACTGAACATATACCCCTGTGGGTAAGGTTCATAGATGATGTCCTGTTCATCTGGGAGGGTACATTTGAAGATTTACAACTTTTCATGTCTAAACTCAATAAAAATGAATTAAACATAAAATTGACATATTCTGCTAGCCAGCAGGAGATATGCTTCTTGGATCTGAAATTGTTTAAAAACAGTGATGGTATTATCAACACCACAATTTATAGAAAGGAAACAGCAACCAACACTCTCTTGCATCACTCGAGTGCTCACTCACCAAGCACCCTGAAAGCAATCCCATATGGTGAGTTCTTGAGGTTACGCCGGAATTGTACAAGTAAAGAGATTTACATAACAGAGAGTGATGCATTATCACAAAGGTTAATATCACGAGGATATAGCAAAAAGTCTGTAAAGAGAGCCAAATACAAGGCACTAAAAGTTTGCAGGGATGACCTATTGGTCCCCAAGGAAAGAAAAAAAGCTGAATCCTGCCCAAGGCTAATAACCACATATAATCCCCAGATGAGACATGTGACAAAAATTATAAATGACCATTGGCAAATACTACAGAATGATGAAACCCTTAAACCTCTCATTGGAGAAAGAGTATCACTTGGATACAAGAGACCAAATAATCTTAGGGATAAATTGGTATCTAGCCATTTTGTGAGATCTGCAAAAAAACAACATAAGGACCCAGGCATGTACCCTTGTGGAACGTGCTCTGCATGCCAATATGTGTGGAAAATCAAAACTCTGACTGACAAAACTGGTAGGGTCCATAAAATACCCTATCACTTCTCATGCACTACAATTGGAGTAGTCTATGCACTACACTGTTCATGCCAAATGTTCTATGTTGGCATGACTACTAGAGAGGTAAAAACAAGAATTTTGGAACACTGCTATAATATTAAAACAGCTCAACGTGATCAGAGCAAGGGCAAAAAAATAACCTCAGTTGCCAAACACTTCTTACTGCATCATGAGAGCTCTCCTAGAGATCTGAAATTCACAGTGATTCAGAAAGCATCCCTTGGCATTCGAGGTGGCAACATAGAAAAAGTACTGTTAAAAATGGAATGCAGGTGGATCTATTTATTGAACACTGTTAAACCAAGTGGGATGAATGACTACAATAATTATTTTGTTTATTTGTAAAACTTTTTGCTGAGTCATTAGATGTTATGGCTAATATAACTGGTCCAGTCCCATGTGAACCGTGTCAAAAATTTGAATATGAGATCATTAGTTATTAAAAAACGTAGGCTTAAAGGCCGCAATGTAACTAAACAATTGAATTAACACTCTACTGTACTTAGGATCCACATGGGTATTAATTCTTACCCATTAATCACTTCACATGTGAGTTTGTATAGAGTATAATAATCACTTGAGTACGATATAAGGATTCGATATCCCTTATAATATCTATTCACAAATACACTATTTTAAAAGTGTCATTTTCATAATAAGTATATATTCACCACATTGCCATTAAAGTGGTGGTATGTTGTGACTTTAAGAATAAACCGCACTTTATGATTTTAACACAAGAGTATTATGTTTTTTAGTTATCTTAGATCACACTTTTTGGTTCGAGTGATTAAGTAGTTTTTTCAATATAAGTAATAAATATTAAGATTGGGCACACTCTCTTACACCCCAACAGCATTAGAGTATTAGCACGTTGAAATTCACATTAATTAAATTTAAACATATTTTCTTTTAGATTGTAATTTTCTATACTCAGTTGATCCTCGGTTGTAAGTACATTATTCTCATAATCTCAATATTCTCAGAGATATGGATTATGTATAACTTTCTAAAAATTCTTGATTCATATTATGCTTTATCCATCTAGCAAAAAAGGATTTGCCAGTAGGATTGTTCAAGATATCAGTAATTTCAGAACAACAACTTCTACCTAACATTGAATGTAAGCCAATATTATTTGCTAAAAGCAAACAACTAGTCTGCAGTATATACGGATATAAACCGTGTAAACTGTGACCAGCAATAATAATAAAAATAAGTAGCCAATATTATCATATAATACTTATCATATAGATATGTTTGAGCACAAATCTCATAATTGCCATGCTAACAAATAAGAATGTAACAGTGATTCTCCACTGTTATGTAATTTAACAAAGAGCAATAATAGACTTGGCAAGCTTGAGAATAATTCATATGCTTATTACATAAATCTTATCAATTACAAACTGATCAATCTGTAATAAGGATTGTAATCTCTGATATATATTTTACAATCACAAAATCTAATCAATAGTACTGTACACCACAGAGCTGCAATCTGTTCACTTCGTTGTTTACAATAATACTTAGCCGTCTGATCATCCAATCCCAGTACTCCAAATCTACACACCCACTATAGGTATGACAAGCGCGTTGTAGATTGGTGTTGCTTCTGTGACGAATCAAGCACACACCTTTTCTTAGAGTTTCTCCTACGTAGGATAATAACTAGACTGACATGAGAATCAGTCAATCGCAAGGAGACAACTCCCAATCCGGTATCCAATCCGGTGTCAGTGGTGGGCATTCAGACTGGATATAAGACGCTGAGTAGCAGCGGCCCGCACCCCCTCTGAGGAAGCGTTCGTGAAACGCGCGTCAGGGGTCCGATAGGGGCAGCTTTGTCTCTCCTATCGTCCGTTTTTAACTTTGCTTACTCTTGTGAAAATTATGTACTAAGTAGTTAATAACCATATATCCTCTTATCCTTTACTATATATGTAAAAGTAAAACAGCCCTCGGATTGTAAGGGCTTAGTTAACTTTAATTTACCTGGATGGAGGATATTTGATAGTGATATTTTGACTTAAAGGCTATTATGCAAACCACAGAGTTTAAGTGGTTTTAATTCACAGCTTTTGCTACTGTATGAGTGTGAGTTCCTTAGTTGAATTAATAAACTATAATGTGTGAATGATTGGGAACGATTTTATTATTTTTTGGGAAACCTTATGATATAAGTAGAGGAAAAGTGTGAATATACATAAGTGGATTTACTCTCTCTTTATAACTTTGTTGTACTCTCAGTTACAACTAGTTTGTCTAGTTGTTGCATAATCTCTAAGCTCTGTGCTGCAAAATATAAAAGTCAGCGTTAGAATAAGAGGAATCGATATAAAAATACTTTTCCGGCATAAATTGAAGTGAAGTGACTCAAAGGCAAATGGAACAAGCTTTTTCTAACCCAGCATGAGGATAAAATTTACTTTAACTGGCTGAGCTGGATTTTCGCGCCGAAAAGCTGTGGCGCACAGACCGGGGAAGAGACACAGCAGAGACACAAGTCTTGTAACGGAGGTAACTATAGAACCCGGACCCGGACTGCAAGCTGGAAGTAAGGGGCAAAACATCAGAGGTGTGGAACTCTCCGCAAGTACACCGGACTTTAAAAGGCGATGGACTTTGTTTCACTCCGGTCGCATAGGACCCACGAGGTAGGCCGCGGTAGCGGATACACATAGCAAGGGTAAGAGAACCTGCAAAACAAAAGTATCAGAAGCCCTGAAATATACTTAGAGGGGTGACAGAAACACGGGCTGATCTGCAATGGACTGCAGAGGGATCGGACTAAGGCCAATATTTTTATAAATGCAGTTCTTTTGCCGATACTGCTGATGAGGGATAGCAGATATGTACACTAAAATATATACCCACTAAGTTGAAGAGGGAGGGATGAGGTGAAGATAGAGGATTTTACCTGACACATGGTGCTATAATATTCTGAGAGAGGTGCAGCGGTACAATGGATGCCTTATAAATGTTTGATATACATATCGACACACAGTAATACAGAGGGTCAGGGCATTAACCTTTTAAAGAGACAGTACATCACTTCATACAAAGATCTCCAGGAAAGACACATCATTGTATGCTAGCAGCATTACCCCTTCTCCCTCCTGTTACCTACCCAACAGAGGGACAGAGACAGAAAAGAGCTGAAATAAACACTATAGATTGCCATGTAGCTGCAGGCTACTTTCACGCTATGACCCCTATATCTTTAACATTGCTTGCTTTGTGAACTTTCTGATGCTACACAGATCTGCAACATAACTTACCCCCTTACACTATTTGGAAAGCTAAAAACTAGAAACCTGGTTACTCATTTGCAACTCTTCTTGGCTAGTATGTCAGCCAGAAAACAGTCTAAGGGAGAATAACCGAACAAGCCCACTACAGTGAGTACCTTCTTTAAATCCTCCAGACACAGTAAAAATTCAGAGCAGCATACAATGGAGGCAACAGGAGACTCAGAGCCTGAATCTAACCCTCAGGATTTAGGTGCAAACAAAATTCCAGTAACTAAAGCTGACCTAAAGGACCTGGTTTCCAAGCAAGATATTACAAGCAATTTTAAAAAATTATGGGGAAAAATTGACTCTATGCATAACGCTGTTACTTCCAGTCTGACTGACATATGCTCAGATATTGCTGAACTTGGAGGGAGACTCGACGCACTTGAGAAAAATGGGGCTTTCCCTTTGCCTTGCACATCCTCAAGGACAACAAAACCTTCACGGTTCGTGAGCTAGAAGAGATTACTCCAACTTGTAAGCTATTGGGATTGGATGCTCCCCTCATTCCCACAGAAAATCAGTCACCAAAACAAAATACCCATCCCGGGCACTCCAAATGGTCAAAGGTAAACCGGAAGGGATCCAAGAAATAGCACAGAGCCAAGAACCTTTCACCCTCACCATCCATTATCCACTTTTTACCGCCTACTACTTTGGGCGAGACCCCTCAAAGCACAGAGGGCTCGACACAGGGCCTTATTGGAACTTTCTGAAGCCTGTACATCCTGGTGGCAGGATTTATATCAAGACACCTTTCCCTATGGGTTCCCAGCAAAGGATCCCAGAAATTTTTTTTACAGCTCAAGCCAGGATCTGATATAAAGATGTCGGATTTGTAGCTTGAATGACTCTGTTCAACAAAGTTTAACAAGTTAATTTGTTGCTGACTTTCAAATTAAGTGTATTTTAGTATACTAGCAGCTTTAAGTTCAGGCTAGGAATGTGTAGTTATGTATTGTATAATGACCCACAGACTGGGTTGCAGTTAATGTTATATTTGTTTTATTGTTTTCTTTATTACTTTTTGAATTTAACCTTATCTCCTCTTCCTCTTTCTAAGGGCACCTGGGCTGCTCTCCTCCCTACACTAAGCAAAAGAACTCTCGTTCGGCATCTCGATTATGTGATCTCACCAGAACTGTATGTATTGCAGAAATTTATACCTTAACATATGTTATTAAGAACACCTAACACAGCATTAAGATGACCCCCCAAATACACCTCATATCACACAATGTGAGAGGGTTAAACACTAATGTAAAAAGACGTACAGCTATTTCCCAATACCAACATCTAGGAGCCAACCTCATATTCCTCCAAGAAACACATTTCACTCAAAATATTATTTCAAAATATTGGGCTAAGCACTTCACACAACACTATCATGCAACCACAGACTCCAAAAAAAGAGGAGTTTCAATTCTGATTCACTCTAACTTGTCATTTGAACACAAATCCACTGTAGCGGACAAGGAAGGGAGGTATATTATTGTTAAAGGTAGTTTACAAGAGTCGGATGTCATCCTATGCAATATTTACGCCCCCAACGACAACCAACATGTCTTTTTCCAGACCATATCCAATTTGATTACTAACTGGTCTCAGCACAAAATAATATTAGCAGGAGACTTTAATATTACCATGACCAAACATTTAGATACGGACACCAAACTATCACCTAAACAGCTCCGACACAACAGACTAGTTAATTTCATACAAGATCACCTGACCTCACATACATTACTAGACTCCTGGTTCACGTTATATGGACAGACATCAGATGCCACCTTCTACTCCTCAGCGCACAGACAATACACCAGAATAGATTATATTTACACTAGCCAAGTCTTGCAACCCCTCTACAATAGGTCGACAATCCACCCTTGTGTATGGTCCGACCATTCTGTGCTGATGCTGCACCTTGACGGATTTGTTGACACTGGCAGAACCCGGACATGGACATATGACCCCATACAATTAAAGGACCCCCTACTTAAAGAAAAACTTAGCAACTCACTAAAAGAATTCTGGGACTTAAATAAAGACTCCACGACTAATCCTATCTCCCCCTGGGCAGCTGACAAGGCATACTTCAGGGGTCTTCTTATTTGGGAAAAGGCATTACGAAACAAAAAACATAGAACACTACTCTCACAACTTCACAATGAAATCAGAGATTTAGAAACCAGACACAGACTTACTCATAGAAAGGACATACTTTCCTCTTTAGAAGCCAAAAGAACACATTTAGCTAATCTTCTAAATGACCACTCGACTAGGGCAATTCAGAAGCTTAATACACAATACTACATATATGCCAATAAACCGGATAAGTTCTTGGCTCATAAATTAAGAGAGCGGTGTAAGGCATCCACCATTATGTCCATACTACTCCCGTCTGGCATTTCGGTGTCTCACCCCCAACACATAGTGGAGGCCTTTGCGGACTTCTATGGGAAACTTTATGACGGAAATAAGGTATCACACACATAGTCGGTGGCCTCTCAGACCGCAAACTTCTTAGAGGAAACAGAGCTAAATTCTCTGTCGGAAGAAGATCTAGCTAGCTTAAACACCTCGGTGACTAGAGAGGAAGTCTTAGGCGTTATAAAAGACCTTAAGTCAGGGAAGGCTGCAGGGCCAGACGGTTTTGCCAGTGAATATTATAAAACTTTCAGGGGAATACTGGTACCTCTTGATTCGAATGGTCCAGGAATAAGGCAGAGGGCTGCCAAAACGCGTAGGACCTGTTTTTGTGTACCCCTGATGCAAGGGCTACAAGCTTTTATGCTGTTTTATCTTTCTCCAATAAAAGTCGATTATTTCAATACGCTTTGAGGTCTCGCTGGTTTCTTCGAATCAAGTCTGCTTACCTATTTTCCAGCTGAGCCTTGGCGTATCCCGGAACAGCAGCAGAGTGGAGCAGGTTACGCCTTCACGCAGAGGGAAGGAGGAGTTCACAAGGAGAGTAACGTGTGCTGCAATCGGCAGCGAGGAACACGCTGACGCTCACCTGGCACATTATTGACAGAGGTTGGTGCACAATAGGCCGGCGGAGAAGAGACCCTGGATACAGCAGGAAAGCCTTTGAACAAAACAGAAGGTAACTCCGCAACCGCATAGTGGGGCCATATTTACAGCATAACCTGAAGACTGCCGGGTGAGTTAATCTAATGCACACATCTTCCTGAGTATCGCGTATGCCATACAGAGCCTTGAGCTGCAGAGGGGAACTTTTTGTGTATAATACTGGTACCTCACCTTACTGATTTTTGCAATTATATACTAGAGGGCCATACCATTCCAGACGACCTTCTACAAGCCAGAATTGTGGTAATACCGAAACCTGGGAAAAATTACAAACTTTGCTCTAGTTACCGACCTATTTCACTTATCAATCAGGATCTGAAGATCTTTACTAAAATCCTGGCTAATCGGTTGAAAGTCATCTTACCAAAGCTGATCCATTTAGACCAGGTGGGTTTTGTCAAAGATAGGGAAGATCCAGACAACGTACGTAGGCTTCTGAACATAATAGATTATGTAGGAGTGAACCGAATGCCTTCTCTGCTCCTTTCATTGGACGCGGAGAAGGCATTCGACAGAATAGATTGGGACTACATGAAAGCAGTTTTACTTCGGATGGGATTCTGAGGAGCATTTATCAAAGCATTGAATATGATTTACTCAACCCCCTCAGCTCAGGTCTCTATATCGGGTTATAAATCTAATTCATTCCCTATATTAAACGGCACAAGGCAGGGGTGCCCCCTGTCTCCCCTTATTTTCGCACTCTGCATAGAGCCCTTAGCAGCCAAAATTAGACAGACAATAGATATTTCAGGAGTCACGATTAAAGATCAAGAATATAAATTAACACTTTTCGCAGACGATATTTTACTTACACTAACTAGACCTCTCATCTCCCTATCCAATTTATATAAAACCCTAGAGGAATTCTCCCAGATTTCGGGTTATAAAGTTAACCTTGATAAATGTGAAGCTCTATCATTAGGTCTTCCACAACACACCAAAAAAACTAATAGAATCCAACTTCGACCTGACCTGGACCACTCATTCCCTTAAATATTTGGGGATCCATCTCACTCCCCAAATCAACCAATTATATAAACATAATTATGAAGTTATATATAGAAATACTAGGAAAGATCTGAATAAATGGAAGACATATAGACTAGCGACAGTAAAGATGACTGTTTTACCCCGCCTTTTATATCTTTTTAGGACACTTTCCATAGAGGTCCCGACGCTAGATTTAAAAAAGCTACAAGCGGAATTAACTGCATTTATTAGAGGGAAGGAAACAGCCAGGATTCCAACCTCATTAATCATAAAACACAGGACACTAGGAGGAATAGGGGCCCCCAACCTATTAGAATATTATAGAGCGTCAAGATTAGCACAAACACTACTTCTAGGAATAAGAGAGAAACTGGTCCTCTGGACCAAACTGGAGGCCGATCTGGGGGGATCCACTTATACAGATGACATTTTATGGAACAAATCCCACCCTGGACACACTCCCAACAGATATCGATCACACATACTAGATCACACCAAACACTTATGGTCCCTACTAACAAAGCAACAGAAGATATTACCTACTCAAACAATTATGTACCCACTCAGATACCTTCTTTCTAGCGAAGTCCGAACTGTAGTGGATAAGTGGGCAAACAAAGGACTGTATGGGGTAGCAGACTGGTTGGAAGGGGGAAAATCTAAGACATTTACACAAATTCAGGAACAACTAGCCCCACTGAAACTTCTATGGTTCCAATATCTTCAGGTTAATTCAGCTATTCAACAATATACAAAATCAAATAGACCCAATACACTCACGGCCATAGAAAGCTTATTAAGATCAACACATAGACCCAAAAAGTCGATATCCAGACTGTACCTAGAGATTCAAGTGCTAAACAACTCTGCTAAATCCACAATAGTCACGAAATGGGAAGTTGACCTAGATATAAAGAAACACAAAGATGTGTGGGATGAAACATTTCACTCGGCCTGCTCTGGCCTTTTAAGCGCAAATTTAAGGGAAAACACTATTAAAACTATGTATAGATGGTACCTAACCCCGATTAGAACTCAGCACATGTCCCTCACCAACAATAGATTTTGTTACAGAGGATGTGGGGAAATTGGATCATACCGCCATATGTGGTGGGACTGTATTATAATTCAGCCCACATGGGCTCATCTATCCTCCCTTCTGGGTGTGATCCTAGAGGAGAGGATCCAACTTAGTCCGGCACAAGCACTCCTCCATGAACCCCTGCCCCAATTCAACAAACACATAAATACCTTCATTAAGATCACCTGCATGGTGACTAGAATGAGTATCGCAAAATACTGGAAAACGAATGCCCCCCCATGGGAGGAAGTGAGGAACAAAATTTCGCTAAACCACCGTATGTACGAGTCTGCATCACATATCCTAGATACACAAGCACAATTTGAGAAAGTCTGGTTTTACTGGATGTTGAACAGGAACTTAGCTACATAATTATCTTTGAGATCTTACAGAAACAAAGAACATAGCAGCTGCATTGGTCAGGGAGGAGGGGGGAGCCCGGGTGTCCTAATCTAATTTGCCTTGTCTTATCTTAGCTTGCTTTCTATCTTCTGCTCTACTCTCCGTGTATTTGCCCGATATAACTTCAGAATACCTGATTAGATGTACAAACAAAAACAACGGGTATAACTACACTTTATATATACTTCTCCCTTTTATTCTCTATTTCTTCCTCTTTCTTCTTACCCTACATCTTATTCCTTTTTCTGGATACAAGAACCTATAGTTATTTGGTCTTAATATTATGTCTTCTTAAGATGGTTTGGTTTTATTATCTAATTGCTATTCTCAGGGGTTAATAGGGGACCTGTCACCCTAGGCAACTTTTACACTGATGAACAGCTTGGAGGTTCAAGTAGATGTAGGAATACAGATAAGGCTATACAGAGCACTACGAGTTAGTTCTGAATAAGTGTTAGAAGATACATATTGAAGTCTGGAATATTTTAGAACCCCAGGTATTATATCATATGGTGTCATTTGCATTTGCTAATCCATCTCTCATGTTTTTGTTGAGTTATCAAGACCCATGTTGTATTCATTCTAATTGATTTATTTCTTGTCTTCTATTTATAAAATCAATAAAAACAATTTAAACATAAATATTAGCCTGAAAATGCTATTTAGATGAATTTTTTTCAAAAAGGTATTTGTTTAAATATTAAATCTAGTGTACATGTTTAGTTTCTATAAAGTACTTTATGTGTAAACCTAGGATGTTCATGTATCTCTCTCTTCTGCTGAGGACAGTTGGAGGCAGATATATATCAGGCAATAAGAGAAAGTGTGCAGACAAGGCTGTGTGGAATTTAGGGTTTTTAAAGTAACATTCCATCTAACAGGGTTTCGCACACTTGTTTGCACACTGTATTTTATTTCCTTTTTCTAACTGTCCTCAGAAGGACAGAGATATGTAGAAAACCTAGGTTTAAACATGGCGGCACCCATTACTTTATAGAAAGTATGGGGAATTTAGAAAACCGGCTATTACCAGTATAACCAAGTTATATTACAGGAAAATGGAACAAAAAAATAATGAACATCTCAAACTGTTTAACGTCTATTAAACATTGCAGTCAAAATTCAAATGCACATAGATGAATGTTTTGAAACATATTTACCATATACATGTATTGGCAAAGATGCCTATAGTGCATGTTATCACTGTTTTAGTGTTAGCATTTTTCTCTGCATGAGCATACTTAAATACACTTTTCAAATAGTTTTCCTTGTCACTTTACTTTATATTTATTCTTCAAGGCCAATGCAAAAAACAACAATTAATTATTATTATTATTTGTATGCTTTTGTACATAAAAATGATAAATTGAATGTGATAAAATAAATTCTGTGAGAATAAAATTTAAGGGCACATAGACTGAGCCTAGTTACTCTCTGTTTACCGTCCCAGCTTACAACTGCTAAGCATTGAGTGGTTTTACCTACTATATCCAGAATAATGGAAAATTCCATAGAACTGTATAAATAATTACCACTACACTACAAAAATGGAGTGTGCGTAATATATGCACTTGACGGAATAGAGTTCTGGGGCCCCATTACATGTCCAGCGTCGCCCGCAAAAGCCGGCGATGCCGGTTTTTGCGCGTTTTTGGTATTACATATACGGCGTAGCATACAAGTTACGCCCGTATATTTCACCCGTCGCTCGCAATTTTTATTCTCATAAGCTAACATGGAACCGCGTCGTAAATCGGTATCAAATATCCAGCGCAAGGCCTTACGTGGCAAAAATGGAGAAATCTTACTCCATTTTTACCTCGCCATAAAAAGCAGCAGTAGCAGGCCTTGCGCTGAGTATGGGAGCACCGTAACTCCCTAAAATGCCTGCAAAAATAAACTAAAACCTAACGCATGCGCAATGTCTATCTACCTGTCAACCACAATCCCCCACCGCAATACCTAATAAAGTGTTTAACCCCTAAACTGCCATAGCCCACACCACAATTAACCTATTCTAGTATTAACCCTTAAACTGCCATAGCCCACGTAGCCTATTAAACGTATTAACCCCTAATTTGCCGCCGCCAACATCGCCGCCACTATAATAAAGTTATTAACCCCTAAACCTAAGTCTAACCCTAACACCCCCTAACTTAAATATTATTTAAATAAATCTAAATAATATTACTATTATTAACTAAATTATTCCTATTCAAAACTAAATACTTACCTATAAAATACACCCTAAGATAGCTACAATATAATTAATAATTACATTGTAGCTATTTTAGGATTTATTTTTATTTTACAGGCAACTTTGTATTTATTTTAACTAGGTACAATAGCTATTAAATAGTTAATAACTATTTAATAGCTACCTAGTTAAAATAATTACAAATTTACCTGTAAAATAAACCCTAACCTAAGTTACAATTACACCTAACACTACACTATCATTAAATTAATTAAATAAATTAACTACAATGAGCTACAATTAAGAAGTTTAAACTAATTACACCTAATCTAAGCCCCCTAATAAAATAAAAAAGCCCCCCAAAATAATAAAATGCCCTACTCTATACTAAATTACAAATAGCCCTTAAAAGGGCTTTTTGCGGGGCATTGCCCCAAAGTAATCAGCTCTTTTACCTGTAAAAAAAGAAATACAACCCCCCCAACATTAAAACCCACACCCACCCAACCTTATTCTAAAACCCACCCAATCCCCCCTTAAAAAACCTAGCACTACCCCTTTGAAGATCACCCTACCTTGAGCCGTCTTCACCCAGCCGGGCAGAAGTCTTCACCCGATCCGGGCACAAGTGGTCCTCCAGCTGGGCAGAAGTCTTCATCCGATCCGGGCAGAAGAGGTCCTCCATCCGGGCAGAAGTCTTCATCCAAACGGCATCTTCTATCTTCTTCCATCCGACGAGGAGCGGCACCATCTTGAAGACATCCGACGCGGAGCATCCTTCCTGGCTGACGGACTAACGACGAATGAAGGTTCCTTTAAATGACGTCATCCAAGATGGCGTCCCTTGAATTCCGATTGGCTGATAGGATTCTATCAGCCAATTGGAATTAAGGTAGGAAAAATCCGATTGGCTGATGCAATCAGCCAATCGGATTGGAGTTCAATCCGATTGGCTGATCCAATCAGCCAATAGGATTGAGCTCACATTCTATTAGCTGATTGGAACAGCCAATAGAATGCGAGGTCAATCCGATCAGCCAATCGGATGGACCTCGCATTCTATTGGCTGTTCCAATCAGCCAATAGAATGTGAGCTCAATCCTATTGGCTGATTGGATCAGCCAATCGGATTGAACTTCAATCCGATTGGCTGATTGCATCAGCCAATCGGATTTTTCCTACCTTAATTCCAATTGGCTGATAGAATCCTATCGGAATTCAAGGGACGCCATCTTGGATGACGTCATTTAAAGGAACCTTCATTCGTCGTTAGTCCGTCGGCCAGGAAGGATGCTCCGCGTTGGATGTCTTCAAGATGGTGCCGCTCCTCGTCGGATGGAAGAAGATAGAAGATGCCGCTTGGCTGAAGACTGGATGGAGGATTTCTTCTGCCCGGACCGGATGAAGACTTCTGCCCGGCTGGAGGACCACTTGTGCTTGGATCAGATGAAGACTTCTGCCCGGCTGGGTGAAGACGGCTCAAGGTAGGGTGATCTTCAATGGGGTAGTGTTAGTTTTTTTTAAGGGGGGATTGGGTGGGTTTTAGAGTAAGGTTGGGTGTGAGTGGTGTGTTTTAATGTTGGGGGGGGGGTTTGTATTTCTTTTTTTACAGGTAAAAGAGCTGATTACTTTGGGGCAATGCCCTGCAAAAAGCCCTTTTAAGGGCTATTTGTAATTTAGTATAGGGTAGGGCATTTTATTATTATTTTTTTTTTTTTTATTTTATTAGGGGGCTTAGATTAGGTGTAATTAGTTTAAACTTCTTGTAATTTTTTTTATTTTCTGTAGTTTAGTGTTTGTTTTTTTTGGTACTATAGTTTATTTTATGTAATTGTATTTAATTTTAGCTAATTGTAGTTAATTTATTTAACAGCTATTGTACCTAGTTAAAATAAATACAAAGTTGCCTGTAAAATAAAAATAAATCCTAAAATAGCTACAATGTAATTATTAATTATATTGAAGCTATCTTAGGGGTTATTTTATAGGTAAGTATTTAGTTTTGAATAGGAATAATTTAGTTAATAATAGTAATATTATTTAGATTTATTTAAATAATATTTAAGTTAGGGGGGTGTTAGGGTTAGACTTAGGTTTAGGGGTTAATAACTTTATTATAGTGGCGGTGACGTTGGTGGCGGCAGATTAGGGGTTAATACATTTAATAGCCTATGTGGGCTATGGCGGTTTAGGGGTTAATAATTAGGATTATTGCATTGCGGGGGGTTGTCGGTCTAGGGGTTAATACATTTATTAGCAGTAGTGAGAGGGGGGATTGCGGATATAGGGGTTTTACGTGTCGGGCTATTTTTGGGAGGCAGGTTAGACTTTTAAGGGGAAATTTGATATTTCCTTTACTTTTCTTAGGCGCCGGCAGTTTCTAAAGTGCCGTAAGTCACTGGCGACTCCAGAAATTTATTTACACTTATTTCTGGACATCGCCAGTTTATCCGACTTACGGCACTTTAGGAACTGCCGGCGGGGTATATGTAATACCCCGATGTGCGAGGTGAAATTGCGGACGGCGCAGGTTCCCGCGCTTGCGCCAAAACCTGCGCCGTATATCGGATCGCGCCCCTGGTCTTTAATTTTTTCAGGGATTTATATTGCACAGCTATAAAATAAAATGTGCACAGCTTGGCTACCTGCAAACTATTGCTAGCTAAATTTTAGCGTGTGCTGACTATCTGTCCCTGCTTTTTAACTAGCACTGATAAAAGGAACTGAGGTAAGAGGGGGCCTGCAGAGGCTTAAAAACAGTCAGAAATTTAGAGTTTTAAAGGGACAGTATACTCAGAAATTTAAACCTCAAATTTACATTTGCATGATGTATTAAACATAAGTTTCATTCATCACGTTTTAAATGGGTTTTTTTTAACTATTAATTATTTCACAAAACTTACCCCCCCTTGTACATTAACAGTTCGCATACCGATCCGCCACATTTTTTCACTATATTCAATAATTTGCCATCCACTATGGATAAGATATGTGAAGGCGCACTCAATTAGTTTATTATTTACTAAGGTATGCGCATGCGCAACTTCCGACATTCACGTTAAGCGATCGATGCTTAGATTATAGGATATAACAGAGAATGCTCCTTTTTTCCATTGCGCATAGCTACGACATTGACGCATCCGCAATTGTAATTACAGTTGCAAGAAAAAGTATGTGAACCCTTTGGAATGATATGGATTTCTGGACAAATTGGTCATAAAATGTGATCTGATCATCATCTAAGTCACAACAATAGACAATCACAGTCTGCTTAAACTAATAACACACAAAGAATGTAATGTTGCCATGTTTTTATTGAACACACCATGTAAACATTCACAGTGCAGGTGGAAAAAGTATGTGAACCCCTAGACTAATGACATCTCCAAGAGCTAATTGGAGTGAGTTGTCAGCCAACTGGAGTCCAATCAATGAGATGAGATTGGAGGTGTTGGTTACAGCTGCCCTGTCCTATAAAAACACACACCAGTTCTGGGTTTGCTTTTCACAAGAAGCATTGCCTGATGTGAATGATGCCTCGCACAAAAGAGCTCTCAGAAGACCTACGATTAAGAATTGTTGACTTGCATAAAGCTGGAAAGGGTTATAAAAGTATCTCCAAAAGCCTTGCTGTTCATCAGTCCACGGTAAGACAAATTGTCTATAAATGGAGAAAGTTCAGTACTGCTGCTACTCTCCCTAGAAGTGGCCGTCCTGTAAAAATGACTGCAAGAGCACAGCGCAGACTGCTCAATGAGGTGAAGAAGAATCCTAGTGTCAGCTAAAGACTTACAAAAGTCACTGGCAAATGCTAACATCCCTGTTAGCGAATCTACAATATGTAAAACACTAAACAAGAATGGATTTCATGGGAGGATACCACAGAGAAAGCCACTGCTGTCCAAACAAAACATTGCTGCACGTTTACAGTTTGCACAAGAGCACCTGGATGTTCCACAGCAGTACTGGCAAAATATTCTGTGGACAGATGAAACCAAAGTTGAGTTGTTTGGAAGAAACACACAACACTATGGCCTAGATTTAGAGTTTTGTCGGTAAGGACCCGCGTAGCTAACGCCGGCTTTTTTCTGGCCGCACCATAAAAATAACTCTGGTATTGAGAGTCCACATAAAGGCTGCGTTAGGCTCCAAAAAAGGAGCGTAGAGCATTTTTAACGCAGCTTCAACTCTCGATACCAGAGTTGCTTACGCAAGCGGCCAGCCTCAAAAACGTGCTTGTGCACGATTCCCCCATAGGAAACAATGGGGCTGTTTGAGCTGAAAAAAACCCTAACACCTGCAAAAAAGCCGCGTTCAGCTCCTAACGCAGCCCCATTGTTTGCTATGCGTAAACACTTCCTACGTCTGCACCTAACACTCTAACATGTACCCCGAGTCTTAACACCCCTAACCTTACACTTATTAACCCCTATTCTGCCGCCCCCCGCTATCGCTGACCCCTGCATATTATTATTAACCCCTAATCTGCCGCTCCGTAAACCGCCGCTACTTACATTATCCTTATGTACCCCTAATCTGCTGCCCTAACATCGCCGACCCCTATATTATATTTATTAACCCCTAATCTGCCCCCCACAACGTCGCCTCCACCTGCCTACACTTATTAACCCCTAATCTGCCGAGCGGACCTGAGCGCTACTATAATAAAGTTATTAACCCCTAATCCGCCTCACTAACCCTATAATAAATAGTATTAACCCCTAATCTGCCCTCCCTAACATCGCCGACACCTAACTTCAATTATTAACCCCTAATCTGCTGACCGGAGCTCACCGCTATTCTAATAAAGCCAATCGGAATAAAGGTAGGAATATTCTGGAATCAGCCAATCAGAATCAAGTTCAATCCGATTGGCTGATCCAATCAGCCAATCAGATTGAGCTCGCATTCTATTGGCTGTTCCGATCAGCCAATAGAATGCAAGCTAAATCTGATTGGCTGATTCCATCAGCCAATCAGAATATTCCTACCTTAATTCCGATTGGCTGATAGAATCCTATCAGCCAATCGGAATTCGAGGGACGCCATCTTGGATGACGTCATTTAAAGGAACCGTCATTCGTCGTTCAGTCGTCGGCCAGGATGGATGTTCCGCGTCGGAGGTCTTCAGGATGCTGCCGCTCCGCTCCAGATGGATGTGGATAGAAGATGCCGCTTGGATGAAGACTTCAATCGGATGGAAGACCTCTTCTGCCCCGCTTGGATGAAGACTTCAATCGGATGGAAGACCTCTTCTGCCCCGCTTGGATGAAGACTTCTACCTGATCATGGACATCTTCAGCCCCCCGCTTGGGCTTGGATCAGGACATTGGAGGAGCTCTTCAAGACGGATCGGTGAACCTGGTATGGTGAAGATAAGGTAGGAAGATCTTCAGGGGCTTAGTGTTAGGTTTACTTAAGGGGGTTTGGGTTAGATTAGGGGTATGTGGGTGGTGGGTTGTAATGTTGGGGGGGGGGTATTGTATGTTTTTTTTACAGGCAAAAGAGCTGAACTTCTTGGGGCATGCCCCGCAAAGGGCCCTGTTCAGGGCTGGTAAGGTAAAAGAGCTTTTAACTTTAGTAATTTAGAATAGGGTAGGGCATTTTTTTGGGGGGGCTTTGTTATTTTATTAGGGGGCTTAGAGTAGGTGTAATTAGTTTAAAATTGTTGTAATATTTTTCTTATGTTTGTAGATATTTTTTTATTTTTTGCAACTTAGTTCTTTTTTATTTTTTGTACTTTAGTTAGTTTATTTCATTGTAGTTATTTGTAGATATTGTATTTAATTAATGTATTGATAGTGTAGTGTTAGGTTTAATTGTAGGTAATTGTAGGTATTTTATTTAATTAATTTAATGATAGTGCAGTGTTAGGTTTAATTGTAACTTAGGTTAGGATTTATTTTACAGGTAATTTTGTAATTATTTTAACTAGGTAACTATTAAATAGTTCTTAACTATTTAATAGCTATTGTACCTGGTTAAAATAATTACAAAGTTGCCTGTAAAATAAATATTAATCCTAAAATAGCTACAATGTAATTATAATTTATATTGTAGCTATATTAGGATTTATTTTACAGGTAAGTATTTAGCTTTAAATAGGAATAATTTATTTAATAAGAGTTAATTAATTTCGTTAGATTAAAATTATATTTAATTTAGGGGGGTGTTAGTGTTAGGGTTAGACTTAGCTTTAGGGGTTAATACATTTATTAGAATAACGGTGAGCTCCGGTCGGCAGATTAGGGGTTAATAATTGAAGTTAGGTGTCGGCGATGTTAGGGAGGGCAGATTAGGGGTTAATACTATTTATTATAGGGTTAGTGAGGCGGATTAGGGGTTAATAACTTTATTATAGTAGCGCTCAGGTCCGCTCGGCAGATTAGGGGTTAATAAGTGTAGGCAGGTGGAGGCGACGTTGTGGGGGGCAGATTAGGGGTTAATAAATATAATATAGCGGTCGGCAGATTAGGGGTTAATAAGTGTAGGTAGCTGGCGGCGACGTTGTGGCAGGTTAGGGGTTACTAAATATAATATAGGGGTCGGCGGTGTTAGGGGCAGCAGATTAGGGGTACATAAGGATAACGTAGTTGGCGGTCGGCAGATTAGGGGTTAAAAAAATTTAATCGAGTGGCGGCGATGTGGGGGGACCTCGGTTTAGGGGTACATAGGTAGTTTATGGGTGTTAGTGTACTTTAGAGTACAGTAGTTAAGAGCTTTATGAACCGGCGTTAGCCCAGAAAGCTCTTAACTACTGATTTTTTTCCTGCGGCTGGAGTTTTGTCGTTAGAGTTCTAACGCTCACTTCAGCCATGACTCTAAATACCGGAGTTAGAAAAATCCCATTGAAAAGATAGGATACGCAATTTACGTAAGGGGATCTGCGGTATGGAAAAGTCGCAGCTGAAAAGTGAGCGTTAGACCCTTTTTTGAGTGACTCCAAATACCAGAGTTAGCCTAAAACCAGCGTTAGGAGCCTCTAACGCTGGTTTTCACGGCTAACGCCAAACTCCAAATCTAGGCCATAGTGTGGCGAAAAAGAGGCACAGCACACCAACATCAAAACCTCATCCTAACTGTGAAGTATGGTGGTGGGGGCATCACGGTTTTGGGCTGCTTTGCTGCGTCAGGGCCTGGACGGATTGCTATCATCAAAGGAAAAATGAATTCCCAAGTTTATCAAGACATTTTGCAGGAGAACCTAAGGCCATCTGTCTACCAGCTGAAGCTCAACAGAAGATGAGTGTTGCAACAGGACAAAGCATAGAAGTAAATCAACAACAGAATGGCTTAAACAGAAGAAAATACACCTTCTGAAGTGGCCCAGTCAGAGTCCTGACCTCAACCCGATTGAGATGCTGTGGCATGACCTCAAGAAAGCGATTCACACCAGACATCCCAAGAATATTGCTGAACTGAAACAGTTCTGTAAAGAGGAATGGTCAAGAATTACCCCTGACCGTTGTGCACGTCTGATCTGCAACTACAGGAAACGTTTGGTTGAAGTTATTGCTGCCAAAGGAGGTTCAACCAGTTATTAAATCCAAGGGTTCACATACTTTTTCCACCTGCACTGTGAATGTTTACATGGTGTGTTCAATAAAAACATGGCAACATTTCATTTTTTGTGTGTTATTAGTTTAAGCAGACTGTGATTGTCTATTGTTGTGACTTAGATGATGATCATATCACATTTTATGACCAATTTGAGCAGAAATCCATATCATTCCAAAGGGTTCACATACTTTTTCCTGCAACTGTACATACAAAGCCGCTCTGTAAAGACATAAGCGTGAGTGAGCTTCAGTGGGAGGAAATGTAGGCGTTACAAAATTTGCATGTGGGAAGAGCAGAATAGATCTAGACCGCCCATATTAGAGATGACATTGAGGGGATGGATAACAAACGGCCATTAACGGTTACACTCGAAATGTAAGATCAAATAAAACATGGAAAAAAATTGTTTATTAAAATTAAATAATGCGTTTTAAATGTAATGGCAAAGACGAACATTGCCCACGATTTTAGTATGTGTGAATTTACTGACCCTTTAAAGGTTATAAAGTATATTAATATAACAATATTGATTGTGCAAAGCTTTTTAAACAATAAAAACAAATCAAGTAGACTGCCCCTTTAATATTGTTCAAATTATGTTTGCCTGAAAAATATGAAGTAAACACTGTATTTTAAACTAACACATCAGCTCTGCATTCCTTACTAATGCCTATTGGCTTATATGTACTTCCTGCTAATCCTCAATGAGCAACAGTACAAAGCACATATCAACCAATGAGAATTAACAAGAAGTGTATTTAGGCCAATGAGGATTAGTAGAAATTACACAACTGAGACAGAAGTATTGGATGAAGTTTAAGTTTCAAAAGCTTTTCACATTTTATTTTTGTGCAAAAAAAGGGTCCTTAAAAGCTTCTCTTAACTCTTTTATGGTGTTTACAGCTGGGGTCAACCACGCAGGTAAATTAACGGGATAGTAAACACCTTGAGATCTTTTATATATAAAATGTTCAGTTATGCAGAAAGAAACAACTTTGCAATATATTTTCATCGTTTATTTTGTTCCCTTTTCATGTAATTTAGCTCTGAAAACGGAGCAACTTTAAGGCTAACCCTGCTACATATCCATTCCTAATTGGTTTTATCAGATAAAAACAGTAAAACAGTTCACTTTATACTAACTTTATGACAGCGACTAGTCTTGTCTGTGGACTAAAGCCCAGATTGGCTCCTACAAATAAGGAAAATAGAGTTTGGTTATTGAAAACTTGTTGCAGTAAAAGAGGATGTTAATTCATTAAAAAATGTTAAGGCTTTGCTGATATGTTATTCTATAGCAGCACAACAGAAATGATGGAAAGGTGTTTATTTTCCTTTTAAGGCTGTAAATGCAAAAACTTGAGAGCACAAGACTGTTTTGGCTGTTATTAAAGCTTATTTAGAATGTTTATGTTTCTATGCAACACAAAACACATTACTTAAAGGGACACGATACCCACATTTTTTTTGTCATGATTCAGATAGAGAATTCAATATCAAACACTTTTCCAATTCACTTCTATTATCTAATTTGCTTAATTATCTTGGTATCCTTTGTTGAAAAAACAGCAATTCACCACTGGGAGCTAGCTGAACGCATGGGGTGAGCCAATAACATAAGGCATATATGTGCAGCCACCAATCAGCAGCTCATGGGCCTACCTACATATCATTTTCAACAAAAGAATACCAAAAGAACAAAAAATATATTTTTTCCCCTTTAATTCCTATTGGCTGATAGAATTCTATCAGCCAATCGGAATGTAAGGGACGCCATCTTGGATGACGTCACTTAAAGGGAAACTTCATTCTTCAGCGAACATCGGAAGAAGTGGATGCTCCGCGCTGGATGTCTTGAAGATGGACCCGCTCCATGCCAGATGGATGAAGATAGAAGATACCGTCTGGATGAAGACTTCTGCCGGCTTCGATGAAGACTTCTGCCGGCTTCGATGAAGACTTCTGCCGGCTTCGATGAGGACTTCTGCCCGCTTGGATGAGGATGGATGTCCGGTCTTTGAAAACTGTAAGTGGATCGTTGGGGGTTAGTGTTAGGTTTTTTAAGGGTTTATTGGGTGGGTTTTATTTTTAGCTTAGGGTTTGGGCAGTAAAAGAGCTAAATACCCTTTTAAGGGCAATGCCCTTTTCAGGGCAATGGTTAGCTTAGGTTTATTTAGATTTTAGGTTTTTATTTGGGGGGTTTGGTTGTGTGGGTGGTGGGTTTTACTGTTGGGGTGGTGTTTGTATTTTATTTTTACAGGTAAAAGAGCTGATTTCTTTGGGGCAATGCCCCGCAAAAGGCTAGGTGTAGGCTAGGGTTTTTTCTGGGGGCTTTTTTGTTTTGATAGGGCTATTAGAATAATTCGTTTTTATTTTTTGATAATTTCGTTTTTTATTTTGTGTAACTTTGTATTTATTTTAACTAGGTAGTTAGTAAATAGTTAATAACTATTTGCTAACTAGTTTACCTAGTTAAAATAAATACAAACTTACCTGTGAAATAAGAATAAAACCTAAGCTAGTTACAATATAACTATTAGTTATTTTGTAACTTGCTTAGGTTTTTTTACTGGTAAGTTTGTATTTAGTTTTAAATAGAAATTATTTAGGTAATAATTGTAACTTTTATTTAGATTTATTTTAATTATATTTAAGTTAGGGGGTGTAAGGGTTATGTTAGGGTTATGCCTAGGGTTACGTTAGGGTTAGGTTTAGGGGTTAATATATTTATGTTGTGATGTGGGTGGCCAGAGGTTTATGGGTTAATAGTTTAATTTAGTATATTTCGTTGTGGGGGGCTTGCGGTTTAGTGGTTAATAGGGTTATTATAGTGGCTGTGTGGGGGCGGATGGCAGATTAGGGGTTAATAATCTTTAAATAGTGTTTGTGATGCGGGAGGGCGACGGTTTAGGGGTTAATAATTTTATTATAGTGGCGACGATGTCAGGGAGCGGCGGAATAGGGGTTAATACATTTTAATAGTGGCGGCGATGTTCAGAGCGGCAGATTAGGGGTTAATAAATTTATTATAGTGTTTGCGATGCGGGAGGGCCTCGGTTTAGGGGTTAATAGTTAGTTTAGGGGTATTAGTGTACTTTGTAACACTTTAGTTATGAGTTTTATGCTACAGCTTTGTAACGTAAAACTCATAACTACTGACTTTAGATGGCGGTACGGATCTTGTCATTTTAGGCTGTACCGCTCACTTTTTGGCCTCACCACAAAACTCGTAATAGCAGCGCTATGGGAGTCCCATTGAAAAAGCACTTTGCTTAAAGTGCGGTACTGATGTTGCGTGACGGCCAAAAAGTTGTGTGGTACAGCTATTCTGACAAGACTTGTAATAGCGGCGTTAGGGAAAAGGCATCGTTATGAAGCATAACGATGCTTTTTCACTCATAACACAAAACTCGTAATCTAGCTGATAGTTATTTGCATGCATCATGAAATCATTTTGGGCCAGATTGCAAAAGGAGCGCTAACAGTTACGCGCGAGCGAAAAGGGGTTTATCGTAGCTGTTTGTGCGCATCCGGTTTACCGCTCGTATTACAAGTTGAAGTTAAATGCGAATGATTGAGTGCAGTCACGATTTATACTTGAATGATTACCGCATCCTCAGAACTTTGGTTAACTGTTTCATGAAACAAAAAAGTGTCACAAAACACATCAAAAATACATTACAAAGTACAGTTACACTAACACCATCTAATAAACATTATTTAAAAAATATATTGCACAAAAAGTTATAAGGGCTCAAAGATAGGAGATCTCTGGTGTCAGGCAAAGGGCTTTAACATAGAGATACATACATACATATATAAATATATATATATATGTCTATATATGTGTACATATGTATTTATATTTGTATATATGTATTTACAGACATATATACACATATAAACACATAAATATATAAGTACACATATATATATATATATATATATATATATATATATATACTGTATATGTAGGTACATTGGAGCCCTGCACAGTTAAGTAGATTAAAACATGTAAAACATGCAATATTCATGTTTAATAAAGTGTTATACTGCGTATTTACTGTAAATATTTGACATTCCAATGTTCTGCACATAGTACAATATGTTTGATGTATTTATAAATAGATATTCCTATATATATATATATATATATATATATATATATATATATACAGGGCTGCCACTAGAAATTTTGGGGCCCCTGACTTAACCATTGATCAGCCCCCCCCCTTTGACATGTGCAGTTTTTGACCAAGTGACTAAAACGTATGCACTTTATTCTTAAGTGTAGTCAAACTTGGAAATGTTGTAAAGGTAGTAACACACAAACAGGCACACTCGTACACTGAAACACACACTCACATAACAGACACACAAAGAAACACACAAACACACAGACACCCAAACAGACACTCAGCACTTGTTTACATTGACCTGACAAGTAATGAGGCAGATTACAGTTTTGTCAAAAAAGGAGATTTACAAAACAAAATATGGAGTTCTGACTATCTTTTTGTCAAGGAAGATGCCAACTAAATTATAACAACAGCATGCAGTGACTGAAAGGAAGGGCCCTGAACTGCCTAAACAATAATTTAAAGGTTAAATGGTGGATTGGTGACTTCCGGAAAGGTCTCATTAGTCTCAAAGTCTGTAGAAAGATGTGAATAATCAGTAGACACACACACACACACACACACAGAGACAACCACATAAAACACACAAAGACATACATACACCCCCCCTCACTGAGACATCCACAGAAAACACACAAAGACATACACACACTCTCACAGAGACACCCACAGAAAACACACAGACATACGCACACACACTCACAGAGACATCCACAGAAAACACAGACATACATACATACACACACCCACCCTCACAGACATCCACAGAAAATGCACAAAGACATACACACACACTCTCACAGAGAGACCCACAGAAAAAAAATACACTCATAGAGACACAAACAAAAGCACAAAGACATAGACACAGACACCCACAGAAGGTAACATTTCTGCACATTGCATCCCCTAAATCAACACTGTGTGACATGCATGATAAAAAAAATTGCAGAAATTAAGAGATCACTTTTTAAAGAATCATATTTGTAAATGTGCAAACAAAAATAATTCTGTGAATTCAAAATTATACATTAATGATCTGGGTAGATGGCTAGATAAAGAAAAGTACTTTTGAAAGGTTGACATGTGTTTCTCCACCCCCCCCCCATTTCCCCCAACCAAGAGCACCACTTCAAATATGGTGTACAAATGTTCCATCTGTCAGTTGTACTTATGGGTTTTGAAAATGCTGTACTCTATGTGGTCTTGGTGGAACCATAAGCTGTGGTACTCAGTCTCTTACCATTAGATCTGGTTAATGCAGGATTTAGGCTTGTTTGTATGTATTTCAAAATTAAGTCAGCTGTAGTGTAAACTGAATAGTGTTAAGTTAACCTGTCTCATTTCAAACACTGAGCAATCTTAGTCTGAGAGTATAACATTTTATGCAGATGTAAAAATCTTAGATAAAATGCCTCCTTGCATCTGGAAAGTCCTTGCATAAAGGGACAGTAAACTGGAGTGTAATGAAAATATATATATTAATAAAAAAAAACTCTTATCTGCCAAAAGGGCACGTACCATTTGTGTATTGAGGAAGAAACATTTCTGCATGACTTTAAATATAGAATTTCTACAGCATTGTCAAATAATCATAAATACACTGCTGCATATTGCTAAAAAAATGTGTTTTTATGGACCCCCGGCCCCACCATACAACTACTACCACACTGAAGTTACAATCCAAAATTGCACAAAGATATAAAAAAACATTTACTAAATAAGTCCTACCTCCTCTGCAAATTAAAGTGATCTGCCGTCTGACTCAGGCACACACTGTACAAACTTAAGTGCCAAGTCTGTCTCACACTGTGCATAGTGGTTTAGTGCACACTCAGAAATCCTCTCAAATGCTAATGCTTTACTCCTTGTAATAACATTTCCCACGCTCAATAGCACTCTGCTGTAGTACCCTCTGGTGTCTGCCAAAAAAAAAAAAAAGGTTTTTAAATAATAGTTGTTCTTGCCTCATGGGGCCCATGACAGTTGTCACCCCTGTCACCCCCGTGTATATATATAATTATATATATATATATATATATATATATATATATATATATATATATAGGTATAGATATATATTGTACCAAAAACATCATATATATATATAAATATTTATTTATGAATAAATAGAACATTGGAATGTGAAATATTCATATTTTCATGTCAGGTTAGTGCACTTGAGAATATGTAAACAGGTTTTTTCCACTTTTTTTGCTTCATTGACTTCTATGGGGAAATACAGTGCGAAAACTGTTTACTTTCAACTTGTAATACGAGCGCTTACCCGACGTGCGCAATAAAAGCTTACTTCTAGCGAAGTTAGCACACGAGCGTGAAATTACTTTCCACTTGTAATCTGGCCTTTAAGTGGAGTAAAAGTTCCGGTATGGGGGTCGATCCGATAAAAATCGTCGCCCGCAAAAGTCGGTGACGCCAATATTTGCACGGGTTTGGTATCCTATATACGGCGTAACCTAGAAGTTACGCGCGTATATTTCTGCCGTCGCCCGTAGTTTTTTGGGCCATAGGCAGGTATACCAAACCCGCGCAATTTGGTATCCAATATACAGCGTAAGGACTTACGTGGCGAAAATTGAGAAATCTTACTCCATTTTCACCTCGCCACAAAAAGCAGCCGTAAGAAGCCTTACGCTGACTATTGGAGCCCCGTAACTCCCTAAACTGGCTGCTAAAATAAACCTAACACCTAACGCATGCGCAATGTCTATCTCCCTGTCAACCGCGATCTTCTAAAATAAACCTAACACCTAACGCATGCGCAATGTCTATCTCCCTGTCAACCGCGATCTGCTAAAATAAACCTAACACCTAACGCATGCGCAATGTCTATCTCCCTGTCAACCGCGATCCCCCGCCGCAATCCCTAATAAAGTATTTAACCCCTAAACCGCCGCCATCTACATAAACTAACCCCCTACTGTGAGCCCCTAAAACCGCCACCATCTAACTGATCTATCCCCTAATGTGAACCCCTAAAACCGCCACCATCTAACTGATCTATCCCCTAATGTGAACCCCTTACACCGCCGCCATCTATATTAAAATTATTAACCCCTAATTTAATCTACCTACCCCGCCGCCAGCTATATTATCTATATTAACCCTAAGTATATTATAGTTAATATAGTTATTACATTATATATATTAACTATATTAACCCTAATTATATTAAGGTTAATATAGTTAATATAGTTACTATAGTATTTATATAAACTATATTAACTCTATCTAACCCTAACACCCCTAACTAAATTCTTATTAAATAAATCTAATTAATATTATTAATTAAAATATTCCTATTTAAATCTAAATACTTACCTATAAAATAAACCCTAAGGTAGATACAATGTAATTAATAATTACATTATAGCTATGTTAGGGTTTATATTTATTTTACAGGTAAATTGTTAATTATTTTAACTAGGTATAATAGCTATTAAATAGTTATTAACTATTTAATAGCTACCTAGTTAAAATAATTACCCAATTACCTGTAAAATAAATCCTAACCTAAGTTACAAATACACCTACACTATCAATAAATTAAATAAACTACAAATATCTATCTAAAAATACAATTAAATAAACTAAACTAAATTACAAAAAACAAACAAACACTAAATTACAAAAAATAAAAAAAAGATTACAAGATTTTTAAGCTAATTACACCTATTCTAAGCCCCCTAATAAAATAATAAAGCCCCCCAAAATAAAAAAATTCCCTACCCTATTCTAAATTAAAACAAGTTCAAAGCTCTTTTACCTTACCAGCTCTTAAAAGGGCCTTTTGTGGGGGCATGCCCCAAAGAAAACTGCTCTTTTGCCTGCAAAAAAAAACACAATACCACCCCCCAACATTACAACCCACCACCCACATACCCCTAATCTAACCCAAACCCCCCTTAAATAAACCTAACACTACCCCCCCTGAAGATCTCCCTACCTTGTATTCACCCCGCCGGGCAGAACTCCTGATCCGATCCGGGCGATGTGTTCCAGCAAGCGGCAGCGAAGTCTTCTTCCATCCGGGCGATGTCTTGAAGCAAGCGGCAGAGAGTCTTCTTCCATCGGCGACGTCTTCAAGCAAATCGGCATCTTCAATCTTCTTACTTCGCTCCTCCGCCGCGGAGCATCCTTCCGGCACGACGACTTCCCGACGAATGAGGTTCCTTTAAATGACGTCATCCAAGATGGCGTCCGTCGAATTCCGATTGGCTGATAGGATTCTATCAGCCAATCGGAATTAAGGTAGAAAAATCTGATTGGCTGATTGAATCAGCCAATCAGATTCAAGTTCAAGATTGAAGATGCCGATTTGCTTGAAGACGTCGCTGATGGAAGAAGACTCTCTGCCGATTGCTTCAAGACATCGCCCGGATGGAAGAAGACTTCACTGCCGCTTGCTGGAACACATCGCCTGGATCGGATCAGGAGTTCTGCCCGGCGGGGTGAATACAAGGTAGGGAGATCTTCAGGGGGGGTAGTGTTAGGTTTATTTAAGGGGGGTTTGGGTTAGATTAGGGGTATGTGGGTGGTGGGTTGTAATGTTGGGGGGTGGTATTGTGTTTTTTTTTTGCAGGCAAAAGAGCAGTTTTCTTTGGGGCATGCCCCCACAAAAGTCCCTTTTAAGGGCTGGTAAGGTAAAAGAGCTTTGAACTTGTTTTAATTTAGAATAGGGTAGGGAATTTTTTTATTTTGGGGGGCTTTATTATTTTATTAGGGGGCTTAGAATAGGTGTAATTAGCTTAAAAATCTTGTAATCTTTTTTTTATTTTTTGTAATTTAGTGTTTGTTTTTTTTGTAATTTAGTTTAGTTTATTTAATTGTATTTTTAGATAGATATTTGTAGTTTAATTTATTGATAGTGTAGGTGTATTTGTAACTTAGGTTAGGATTTATTTTACAGGTAATTGGGTAATTATTTTAACTAGGTAGCTATTAAATAGTTAATAACTATTTAATAGCTATTATACCTAGTTAAAATTATTAACAATTTACCTGTAAAATAAATATAAACCCTAACATAGCTATAATGTAATTATTAATTACATTGTAGCTATCTTAGGGTTTATTTTATAGGTAAGTATTTAGATTTAAATAGGAATATTTTAGTTTATAATATGAATTAGATTTATTTAATAAGAATTTAGTTAGGGGTGTTAGGGTTAGATAGAGTTAATATAGTTTATATAAATACTATAGTAACTATATTAACTATATTAACCTTAATATAATTAGGGTTAATATAGTTAATATATATAATGTAATAACTATATTAACTATAATATACTTAGGGTTAATATAGATAATATAGCTGGCGGCGGGGGTAGGTAGATTAAATTAGGGGTTAATAATTTTAATATAGATGGCGGCGGTGTAAGGGGTTCACATTAGGGGATAGATCAGTTAGATGGTGGCGGTTTTAGGGGTTCACATTAGGGGATAGATCAGTTAGATGGTGGCGGTTTTAGGGGCTCACAGTAGGGGGTTAGTTTATGTAGATGGCGGCGGTTTAGGGGTTAAATACTTTATTAGGGATTGCGGCGGGGGATCGCGGTTGACAGGGAGATAGACATTGCGCATGCGTTAGGTGTTAGGTTTATTTTAGCAGATCGCGGTTGACAGGGAGATAGACATTGCGCATGCGTTAGGTGTTAGGTTTATTTTAGAAGATCGCGGTTGACAGGGAGATAGACATTGCGCATGCGTTAGGTGTTAGGTTTATTTTAGCAGCCAGTTTAGGGAGTTACGGGGCTCCAATAGTCAGCGTAAGGCTTCTTACGGCTGCTTTTTGTGGCGAGGTGAAAATGGAGTAAGATTTCTCAATTTTCGCCACGTAAGTCCTTACGCTGTATATTGGATACCAAATTGCGCGGGTTTGGTATACCTGCCTATGGCCCAAAAAACTACGGGCGACGGCAGAAATATACGCGCGTAACTTCTAGGTTACGCCGTATATAGGATACCAAACCCGTGCAAATATTGGCGTCACCGACTTTTGCGGGCGACGATTTTTATCGGATCGACCCCCATACCGGAACTTTTACTCCACTTAAAGGCCAGATTACAAGTGGAAAGTAATTTCACGCTCGTGTGCTAACTTCGCTAGAAGTAAGCTTTTATTGCGCACGTCGGGTAAGCGCTCGTATTACAAGTTGAAAGTAAACAGTTTTCGCACTGTATTTCCCCATAGAAGTCAATGAAGCAAAAAAAGTGGAAAAAACCTGTTTACATATTCTCAAGTGCACTAACCTGACATGAAAATATGAATATTTCACATTCCAATGTTCTATTTATTCATAAATAAATATTTATATATATATATGATGTTTTTGGTACAATATATATCTATACCTATATATATATATATATATATATATATATATATATATATATATATAATTATATATATACACGGGGGTGACAGGGGTGACAACTGTCATGGGCCCCATGAGGCAAGAACAACTATTATTTAAAAACCTTTTTTTTTTTTTTGGCAGACACCAGAGGGTACTACAGCAGAGTGCTATTGAGCGTGGGAAATGTTATTACAAGGAGTAAAGCATTAGCATTTGAGAGGATTTCTGAGTGTGCACTAAACCACTATGCACAGTGTGAGACAGACTTGGCACTTAAGTTTGTACAGTGTGTGCCTGAGTCAGACGGCAGATCACTTTAATTTGCAGAGGAGGTAGGACTTATTTAGTAAATGTTTTTTTATATCTTTGTGCAATTTTGGATTGTAACTTCAGTGTGGTAGTAGTTGTATGGTGGGGCCGGGGGTCCATAAAAACACATTTTTTTAGCAATATGCAGCAGTGTATTTATGATTATTTGACAATGCTGTAGAAATTCTATATTTAAAGTCATGCAGAAATGTTTCTTCCTCAATACACAAATGGTACGTGCCCTTTTGGCAGATAAGAGTTTTTTTTTATTAATATATATATTTTCATTACATTCCAGTTTACTGTCCCTTTATGCAAGGACTTTCCAGATGCAAGGAGGCATTTTATCTAAGATTTTTACATCTGCATAAAATGTTATACTCTCAGACTAAGATTGCTCAGTGTTTGAAATGAGACAGGTTAACTTAACACTATTCAGTTTACACTACAGCTGACTTAATTTTGAAATACATACAAACAAGCCTAAATCCTGCATTAACCAGATCTAATGGTAAGAGACTGAGTACCACAGCTTATGGTTCCACCAAGACCACATAGAGTACAGCATTTTCAAAACCCATAAGTACAACTGACAGATGGAACATTTGTACACCATATTTGAAGTGGTGCTCTTGGTTGGGGGAAATGGGGGGGGGGGTGGAGAAACACATGTCAACCTTTCAAAAGTACTTTTCTTTATCTAGCCATCTACCCAGATCATTAATGTATAATTTTGAATTCACAGAATTATTTTTGTTTGCACATTTACAAATATGATTCTTTAAAAAGTGATCTCTTAATTTCTGCAATTTTTTTTATCATGCATGTCACACAGTGTTGATTTAGGGGATGCAATGTGCAGAAATGTTACCTTCTGTGGGTGTCTGTGTCTATGTCTTTGTGCTTTTGTTTGTGTCTCTATGAGTGTATTTTTTTTCTGTGGGTCTCTCTGTGAGAGTGTGTGTGTATGTCTTTGTGCATTTTCTGTGGATGTCTGTGAGGGTGGGTGTGTGTATGTATGTATGTCTGTGTTTTCTGTGGATGTCTCTGTGAGTGTGTGTGCGTATGTCTGTGTGTTTTCTGTGGGTGTCTCTGTGAGAGTGTGTGTATGTCTTTGTGTGTTTTCTGTGGATGTCTCAGTGAGGGGGGGTGTATGTATGTCTTTGTGTGTTTTATGTGGTTGTCTCTGTGTGTGTGTGTGTGTGTGTGTGTGTGTGTGTCTACTGATTATTCACATCTTTCTACAGACTTTGAGACTAATGAGACCTTTCCGGAAGTCACCAATCCACCATTTAACCTTTAAATTATTGTTTAGGCAGTTCAGGGCCCTTCCTTTCAGTCACTGCATGCTGTTGTTATAATTTAGTTGGCATCTTCCTTGACAAAAAGATAGTCAGAACTCCATATTTTGTTTTGTAAATCTCCTTTTTTGACAAAACTGTAATCTGCCTCATTACTTGTCAGGTCAATGTAAACAAGTGCTGAGTGTCTGTTTGGGTGTCTGTGTGTTTGTGTGTTTCTTTGTGTGTCTGTTATGTGAGTGTGTGTTTCAGTGTACGAGTGTGCCTGTTTGTGTGTTACTACCTTTACAACATTTCCAAGTTTGACTACACTTAAGAATAAAGTGCATACGTTTAAGTCACTTGGTCAAAAACTGCACATGTCAAAGGGGGGGGGCTGATCAATGGTTAAGTCAGGGGCCCCAAAATTTCTAGTGGCAGCCCTGTATATATATATATATATATATATATATATATATATATATATATATATATATATATATATATATATATATATATATATATATATATATATATATATAGGAATATCTATTTATAAATACATCAAACATATTGTACTATGTGCAGAACATTGGAATGTCA
Organism: Bombina bombina; assembly: GCF_027579735.1. Classification (NCBI taxonomy): domain Eukaryota; kingdom Metazoa; phylum Chordata; class Amphibia; order Anura; family Bombinatoridae; genus Bombina; species Bombina bombina. Next base: position 1,554,633,554 of record NC_069499.1, on the reverse strand, counting down.
AATATTTACAGTAAATACGCAGTATAACACTTTATTAAACATGAATATTGCATGTTTTACATGTTTTAATCTACTTAACTGTGCAGGGCTCCAATGTACCTACATATACAGTATATATATATATATATATATATATATATATATATATATATATATATATATATGTGTACTTATATATTTATGTGTTTATATGTGTATATATGTCTGTAAATACATATATACAAATATAAATACATATGTACACATATATATATATATATTTATATATGTATGTATGTATCTCTATGTTAAAGCCCTTTGCCTGACACCAGAGATCTCCTATCTTTGAGCCCTTATAACTTTTTGTGCAATATATTTTTTAAATAATGTTTATTAGATGGTGTTAGTGTAACTGTACTTTGTAATGTATTTTTGATGTGTTTTGTGACACTTTTTTGTTTCATGAAACAGTTAACCAAAGTTCTGAGGATGCGGTAATCATTCAAGTATAAATCGTGACTGCACTCAATCATTCGCATTTAACTTCAACTTGTAATACGAGCGGTAAACCGGATGCGCACAAACAGCTACGATAAACCCCTTTTCGCTCGCGCGTAACTGTTAGCGCTCCTTTTGCAATCTGGCCCAAAATGATTTCATGATGCATGCAAATAACTATCAGCTAGATTACGAGTTTTGTGTTATGAGTGAAAAAGCATCGTTATGCTTCATAACGATGCCTTTTCCCTAACGCCGCTATTACAAGTCTTGTCAGAATAGCTGTACCACACAACTTTTTGGCCGTCACGCAACATCAGTACCGCACTTTAAGCAAAGTGCTTTTTCAATGGGACTCCCATAGCGCTGCTATTACGAGTTTTGTGGTGAGGCCAAAAAGTGAGCGGTACAGCCTAAAATGACAAGATCCGTACCGCCATCTAAAGTCAGTAGTTATGAGTTTTACGTTACAAAGCTGTAGCATAAAACTCATAACTAAAGTGTTACAAAGTACACTAATACCCCTAAACTAACTATTAACCCCTAAACCGAGGCCCTCCCGCATCGCAAACACTATAATAAATTTATTAACCCCTAATCTGCCGCTCTGAACATCGCCGCCACTATTAAAATGTATTAACCCCTATTCCGCCGCTCCCTGACATCGTCGCCACTATAATAAAATTATTAACCCCTAAACCGTCGCCCTCCCGCATCACAAACACTATTTAAAGATTATTAACCCCTAATCTGCCATCCGCCCCCACACAGCCACTATAATAACCCTATTAACCACTAAACCGCAAGCCCCCCACAACGAAATATACTAAATTAAACTATTAACCCATAAACCTCTGGCCACCCACATCACAACATAAATATATTAACCCCTAAACCTAACCCTAACGTAACCCTAGGCATAACCCTAACATAACCCTTACACCCCCTAACTTAAATATAATTAAAATAAATCTAAATAAAAGTTACAATTATTACCTAAATAATTTCTATTTAAAACTAAATACAAACTTACCAGTAAAAAAACCTAAGCAAGTTACAAAATAACTAATAGTTATATTGTAACTAGCTTAGGTTTTATTCTTATTTCACAGGTAAGTTTGTATTTATTTTAACTAGGTAAACTAGTTAGCAAATAGTTATTAACTATTTACTAACTACCTAGTTAAAATAAATACAAAGTTACACAAAATAAAAAACGAAATTATCAAAAAATAAAAACGAATTATTCTAATAGCCCTATCAAAACAAAAAAGCCCCCAGAAAAAACCCTAGCCTACACCTAGCCTTTTGCGGGGCATTGCCCCAAAGAAATCAGCTCTTTTACCTGTAAAAATAAAATACAAACACCACCCCAACAGTAAAACCCACCACCCACACAACCAAACCCCCCAAATAAAAACCTATCTAAATAAACCTAAGCTAACCATTGCCCTGAAAAGGGCATTGCCCTTAAAAGGGTATTTAGCTCTTTTACTGCCCAAACCCTAAGCTAAAAATAAAACCCACCCAATAAACCCTTAAAAAACCTAACACTAACCCCCAACGATCCACTTACAGTTTTCAAAGACCGGACATCCATCCTCATCCAAGCGGGCAGAAGTCCTCATCGAAGCCGGCAGAAGTCTTCATCGAAGCCGGCAGAAGTCTTCATCGAAGCCGGCAGAAGTCTTCATCCAGACGGTATCTTCTATCTTCATCCATCTGGCATGGAGCGGGTCCATCTTCAAGACATCCAGCGCGGAGCATCCACTTCTTCCGATGTTCGCTGAAGAATGAAGTTTCCCTTTAAGTGACGTCATCCAAGATGGCGTCCCTTACATTCCGATTGGCTGATAGAATTCTATCAGCCAATAGGAATTAAAGGGGAAAAAATATATTTTTTGTTCTTTTGGTATTCTTTTGTTGAAAATGATATGTAGGTAGGCCCATGAGCTGCTGATTGGTGGCTGCACATATATGCCTTATGTTATTGGCTCACCCCATGCGTTCAGCTAGCTCCCAGTGGTGAATTGCTGTTTTTTCAACAAAGGATACCAAGATAATTAAGCAAATTAGATAATAGAAGTGAATTGGAAAAGTGTTTGATATTGAATTCTCTATCTGAATCATGACAAAAAAAATGTGGGTATCGTGTCCCTTTAAGTAATGTGTTTTGTGTTGCATAGAAACATAAACATTCTAAATAAGCTTTAATAACAGCCAAAACAGTCTTGTGCTCTCAAGTTTTTGCATTTACAGCCTTAAAAGGAAAATAAACACCTTTCCATCATTTCTGTTGTGCTGCTATAGAATAACATATCAGCAAAGCCTTAACATTTTTTTAATGAATTAACATCCTCTTTTACTGCAACAAGTTTTCAATAACCAAACTCTATTTTCCTTATTTGTAGGAGCCAATCTGGGCTTTAGTCCACAGACAAGACTAGTCGCTGTCATAAAGTTAGTATAAAGTGAACTGTTTTACTGTTTTTATCTGATAAAACCAATTAGGAATGGATATGTAGCAGGGTTAGCCTTAAAGTTGCTCCGTTTTCAGAGCTAAATTACATGAAAAGGGAACAAAATAAACGATGAAAATATATTGCAAAGTTGTTTCTTTCTGCATAACTGAACATTTTATATATAAAAGATCTCAAGGTGTTTACTATCCCGTTAATTTACCTGCGTGGTTGACCCCAGCTGTAAACACCATAAAAGAGTTAAGAGAAGCTTTTAAGGACCCTTTTTTTGCACAAAAATAAAATGTGAAAAGCTTTTGAAACTTAAACTTCATCCAATACTTCTGTCTCAGTTGTGTAATTTCTACTAATCCTCATTGGCCTAAATACACTTCTTGTTAATTCTCATTGGTTGATATGTGCTTTGTACTGTTGCTCATTGAGGATTAGCAGGAAGTACATATAAGCCAATAGGCATTAGTAAGGAATGCAGAGCTGATGTGTTAGTTTAAAATACAGTGTTTACTTCATATTTTTCAGGCAAACATAATTTGAACAATATTAAAGGGGCAGTCTACTTGATTTGTTTTTATTGTTTAAAAAGCTTTGCACAATCAATATTGTTATATTAATATACTTTATAACCTTTAAAGGGTCAGTAAATTCACACATACTAAAATCGTGGGCAATGTTCGTCTTTGCCATTACATTTAAAACGCATTATTTAATTTTAATAAACAATTTTTTTCCATGTTTTATTTGATCTTACATTTCGAGTGTAACCGTTAATGGCCGTTTGTTATCCATCCCCTCAATGTCATCTCTAATATGGGCGGTCTAGATCTATTCTGCTCTTCCCACATGCAAATTTTGTAACGCCTACATTTCCTCCCACTGAAGCTCACTCACGCTTATGTCTTTACAGAGCGGCTTTGTATGTACAGTTGCAGGAAAAAGTATGTGAACCCTTTGGAATGATATGGATTTCTGCTCAAATTGGTCATAAAATGTGATATGATCATCATCTAAGTCACAACAATAGACAATCACAGTCTGCTTAAACTAATAACACACAAAGAATGAAATGTTGCCATGTTTTTATTGAACACACCATGTAAACATTCACAGTGCAGGTGGAAAAAGTATGTGAACCCTTGGATTTAATAACTGGTTGAACCTCCTTTGGCAGCAATAACTTCAACTAAACGTTTCCTGTAGTTGCAGATCAGAGGTGCACAACGGTCAGGGGTAATTCTTGACCATTCCTCTTTACAGAACTGTTTCAGTTCAGCAATATTCTTGGGATGTCTGGTGTGAATCGCTTTCTTGAGGTCATGCCACAGCATCTCAATCGGGTTGAGGTCAGGACTCTGACTGGGCCACTTCAGAAGGTGTATTTTCTTCTGTTTAAGCCATTCTGTTGTTGATTTACTTCTATGCTTTGTCCTGTTGCAACACTCATCTTCTGTTGAGCTTCAGCTGGTAGACAGATGGCCTTAGGTTCTCCTGCAAAATGTCTTGATAAACTTGGGAATTCATTTTTCCTTTGATGATAGCAATCCGTCCAGGCCCTGACGCAGCAAAGCAGCCCAAAACCGTGATGCCCCCACCACCATACTTCACAGTTAGGATGAGGTTTTGATGTTGGTGTGCTGTGCCTCTTTTTCGCCACACTATGGCCTAGATTTGGAGTTTGGCGTTAGCCGTGAAAACCAGCGTTAGAGGCTCCTAACGCTGGTTTTAGGCTAACTCTGGTATTTGGAGTCACTCAAAAAAGGGTCTAACGCTCACTTTTCAGCTGCGACTTTTCCATACCGCAGATCCCCTTACGTAAATTGCGTATCCTATCTTTTCAATGGGATTTTTCTAACTCCGGTATTTAGAGTCATGGCTGAAGTGAGCGTTAGAACTCTAACGACAAAACTCCAGCCGCAGGAAAAAAATCAGTAGTTAAGAGCTTTCTGGGCTAACGCCGGTTCATAAAGCTCTTAACTACTGTACTCTAAAGTACACTAACACCCATAAACTACCTATGTACCCCTAAACCGAGGTCCCCCCACATCGCCGCCACTCAATTAAATTTTTTTAACCCCTAATCTGCCGACCGCCAACTACGTTATCCTTATGTACCCCTAATCTGCTGCCCCTAACACCGCCGACCCCTATATTATATTTAGTAACCCCTAACCTGCCACAACGTCGCCGCCAGCTACCTACACTTATTAACCCCTAATCTGCCGACCGCTATATTATATTTATTAACCCCTAATCTGCCCCCCACAACGTCGCCTCCACCTGCCTACACTTATTAACCCCTAATCTGCCGAGCGGACCTGAGCGCTACTATAATAAAGTTATTAACCCCTAATCCGCCTCACTAACCCTATAATAAATAGTATTAACCCCTAATCTGCCCTCCCTAACATCGCCGACACCTAACTTCAATTATTAACCCCTAATCTGCCGACCGGAGCTCACCGTTATTCTAATAAATGTATTAACCCCTAAAGCTAAGTCTAACCCTAACACTAACACCCCCCTAAATTAAATATAATTTTAATCTAACGAAATTAATTAACTCTTATTAAATAAATTATTCCTATTTAAAGCTAAATACTTACCTGTAAAATAAATCCTAATATAGCTACAATATAAATTATAATTACATTGTAGCTATTTTAGGATTAATATTTATTTTACAGGCAACTTTGTAATTATTTTAACCAGGTACAATAGCTATTAAATAGTTAAGAACTATTTAATAGTTACCTAGTTAAAATAATTACAAAATTACCTGTAAAATAAATCCTAACCTAAGTTACAATTAAACCTAACACTGCACTATCATTAAATTAATTAAATAAAATACCTACAATTACCTACAATTAAACCTAACACTACACTATCAATACATTAATTAAATACAATATCTACAAATAACTACAATGAAATAAACTAACTAAAGTACAAAAAATAAAAAAGAACTAAGTTGCAAAAAATAAAAAAATATCTACAAACATAAGAAAAATATTACAACAATTTTAAACTAATTACACCTACTCTAAGCCCCCTAATAAAACAACAAAGCCCCCCCCAAAAATGCCCTACCCTATTCTAAATTACTAAAGTTAAAAGCTCTTTTACCTTACCAGCCCTGAACAGGGCCCTTTGCGGGGCATGCCCCAAGAAGTTCAGCTCTTTTGCCTGTAAAAAAAAACATACAATACCCCCCCCCCAACATTACAACCCACCACCCACATACCCCTAATCTAACCCAAACCCCCTTAAGTAAACCTAACACTAAGCCCCTGAAGATCTTCCTACCTTATCTTCACCATACCAGGTTCACCGATCCGTCTTGAAGAGCTCCTCCAATGTCCTGATCCAAGCCCAAGCGGGGGGCTGAAGATGTCCATGATCAGGTAGAAGTCTTCATCCAAGCGGGGCAGAAGAGGTCTTCCATCCGATTGAAGTCTTCATCCAAGCGGGGCAGAAGAGGTCTTCCATCCGATTGAAGTCTTCATCCAAGCGGCATCTTCTATCCACATCCATCTGGAGCGGAGCGGCAGCATCCTGAAGACCTCCGACGCGGAACATCCATCCTGGCCGACGACTGAACGACGAATGACGGTTCCTTTAAATGACGTCATCCAAGATGGCGTCCCTCGAATTCCGATTGGCTGATAGGATTCTATCAGCCAATCGGAATTAAGGTAGGAATATTCTGATTGGCTGATGGAATCAGCCAATCAGATTTAGCTTGCATTCTATTGGCTGATCGGAACAGCCAATAGAATGCGAGCTCAATCTGATTGGCTGATTGGATCAGCCAATCGGATTGAACTTGATTCTGATTGGCTGATTCCAGAATATTCCTACCTTTATTCCGATTGGCTTTATTAGAATAGCGGTGAGCTCCGGTCAGCAGATTAGGGGTTAATAATTGAAGTTAGGTGTCGGCGATGTTAGGGAGGGCAGATTAGGGGTTAATACTATTTATTATAGGGTTAGTGAGGCGGATTAGGGGTTAATAACTTTATTATAGTAGCGCTCAGGTCCGCTCGGCAGATTAGGGGTTAATAAGTGTAGGCAGGTGGAGGCGACGTTGTGGGGGGCAGATTAGGGGTTAATAAATATAATATAGGGGTCGGCGATGTTAGGGCAGCAGATTAGGGGTACATAAGGATAATGTAAGTAGCGGCGGTTTACGGAGCGGCAGATTAGGGGTTAATAATAATATGCAGGGGTCAGCGATAGCGGGGGCGGCAGAATAGGGGTTAATAAGTGTAAGGTTAGGGGTGTTAAGACTCGGGGTACATGTTAGAGTGTTAGGTGCAGACGTAGGAAGTGTTTACGCATAGCAAACAATGGGGCTGCGTTAGGAGCTGAACGCGGCTTTTTTGCAGGTGTTAGGGGTTTTTTCAGCTCAAACAGCCCCATTGTTTCCTATGGGGGAATCGTGCACAAGCACGTTTTTGAGGCTGGCCGCTTGCGTAAGCAACTCTGGTATCGAGAGTTGAAGCTGCGTTAAAAATGCTCTACGCTCCTTTTTTGGAGCCTAACGCAGCCTTTATGTGGACTCTCAATACCAGAGTTATTTTTATGGTGCGGCCAGAAAAAAGCCGGCGTTAGCTACGCGGGTCCTTACCGACAAAACTCTAAATCTAGGCCATAGTGTTGTATGTTTCTTCCAAACAACTCAACTTTGGTTTCATCTGTCCACAGAATATTTTGCCAGTACTGCTGTGGAACATCCAGGTGCTCTTGTGCAAACTGTAAACGTGCAGCAATGTTTTGTTTGGACAGCAGTGGCTTTCTCTGTGGTATCCTCCCATGAAATCCATTCTTGTTTAGTGTTTTACATATTGTAGATTCGCTAACAGGGATGTTAGCATTTGCCAGTGACTTTTGTAAGTCTTTAGCTGACACTAGGATTCTTCTTCACCTCATTGAGCAGTCTGCGCTGTGCTCTTGCAGTCATTTTTACAGGACGGCCACTTCTAGGGAGAGTAGCAGCAGTACTGAACTTTCTCCATTTATAGACAATTTGTCTTACCGTGGACTGATGAACAGCAAGGCTTTTGGAGATACTTTTATAACCCTTTCCAGCTTTATGCAAGTCAACAATTCTTAATCGTAGGTCTTCTGAGAGCTCTTTTGTGCGAGGCATCATTCACATCAGGCAATGCTTCTTGTGAAAAGCAAACCCAGAACTGGTGTGTGTTTTTATAGGACAGGGCAGCTGTAACCAACACCTCCAATCTCATCTCATTGATTGGACTCCAGTTGGCTGACAACTCACTCCAATTAGCTCTTGGAGATGTCATTAGTCTAGGGGTTCACATACTTTTTCCACCTGCACTGTGAATGTTTACATGGTGTGTTCAATAAAAACATGGCAACATTACATTCTTTGTGTGTTATTAGTTTAAGCAGACTGTGATTGTCTATTGTTGTGACTTAGATGATGATCAGATCACATTTTATGACCAATTTGTCCAGAAATCCATATCATTCCAAAGGGTTCACATACTTTTTCTTGCAACTGTAATTACAATTGCGGATGCGTCAATGTCGTAGCTATGCGCAATGGAAAAAAGGAGCATTCTCTGTTATATCCTATAATCTAAGCATCGATCGCTTAACGTGAATGTCGGAAGTTGCGCATGCGCATACCTTAGTAAATAATAAACTAATTGAGTGCGCCTTCACATATCTTATCCATAGTGGATGGCAAATTATTGAATATAGTGAAAAAATGTGGCGGATCGGTATGCGAACTGTTAATGTACAAGGGGGGGTAAGTTTTGTAAAAAAATTAATAGTTAAAAAAAACCCATTTAAAACGTGATGAATGAAACTTATGTTTAATACATCATGCAAATGTAAATTTGAGGTTTAAATTTCTGAGTATACTGTCCCTTTAAAACTCTAAATTTCTGACTGTTTTTAAGCCTCTGCAGGCCCCCTCTTACCTCAGTTCCTTTTATCAGTGCTAGTTAAAAAGCAGGGACAGATAGTCAGCACACGCTAAAATTTAGCTAGCAATAGTTTGCAGGTAGCCAAGCTGTGCACATTTTATTTTATAGCTGTGCAATATAAATCCCTGAAAAAATTAAAGACCAGGGGCGCGATCCGATATACGGCGCAGGTTTTGGCGCAAGCGCGGGAACCTGCGCCGTCCGCAATTTCACCTCGCACATCGGGGTATTACATATACCCCGCCGGCAGTTCCTAAAGTGCCGTAAGTCGGATAAACTGGCGATGTCCAGAAATAAGTGTAAATAAATTTCTGGAGTCGCCAGTGACTTACGGCACTTTAGAAACTGCCGGCGCCTAAGAAAAGTAAAGGAAATATCAAATTTCCCCTTAAAAGTCTAACCTGCCTCCCAAAAATAGCCCGACACGTAAAACCCCTATATCCGCAATCCCCCCTCTCACTACTGCTAATAAATGTATTAACCCCTAGACCGACAACCCCCCGCAATGCAATAATCCTAATTATTAACCCCTAAACCGCCATAGCCCACATAGGCTATTAAATGTATTAACCCCTAATCTGCCGCCGCCAACGTCACCGCCACTATAATAAAGTTATTAACCCCTAAACCTAAGTCTAACCCTAACACCCCCCCTAACTTAAATATTATTTAAATAAATCTAAATAATATTACTATTATTAACTAAATTATTCCTATTCAAAACTAAATACTTACCTATAAATAACCCCTAAGATAGCTTCAATATAATTAATAATTACATTGTAGCTATTTTAGGATTTATTTTTATTTTACAGGCAACTTTGTATTTATTTTAACTAGGTACAATAGCTGTTAAATAAATTAACTACAATTAGCTAAAATTAAATACAATTACATAAAATAAACTATAGTACCAAAAAAAAACAAACACTAAACTACAGAAAATAAAAAAAATTACAAGAAGTTTAAACTAATTACACCTAATCTAAGCCCCCTAATAAAATAAAAAAAAAAAAAAATAATAATAAAATGCCCTACCCTATACTAAATTACAAATAGCCCTTAAAAGGGCTTTTTGCAGGGCATTGCCCCAAAGTAATCAGCTCTTTTACCTGTAAAAAAAGAAATACAAACCCCCCCCCCAACATTAAAACACACCACTCACACCCAACCTTACTCTAAAACCCACCCAATCCCCCCTTAAAAAAAACTAACACTACCCCATTGAAGATCACCCTACCTTGAGCCGTCTTCACCCAGCCGGGCAGAAGTCTTCATCTGATCCAAGCACAAGTGGTCCTCCAGCCGGGCAGAAGTCTTCATCCGGTCCGGGCAGAAGAAATCCTCCATCCAGTCTTCAGCCAAGCGGCATCTTCTATCTTCTTCCATCCGACGAGGAGCGGCACCATCTTGAAGACATCCAACGCGGAGCATCCTTCCTGGCCGACGGACTAACGACGAATGAAGGTTCCTTTAAATGACGTCATCCAAGATGGCGTCCCTTGAATTCCGATAGGATTCTATCAGCCAATTGGAATTAAGGTAGGAAAAATCCGATTGGCTGATGCAATCAGCCAATCGGATTGAAGTTCAATCCGATTGGCTGATCCAATCAGCCAATAGGATTGAGCTCACATTCTATTGGCTGATTGGAACAGCCAATAGAATGCGAGGTCCATCCGATTGGCTGATCGGATTGACCTCGCATTCTATTGGCTGTTCCAATCAGCTAATAGAATGTGAGCTCAATCCTATTGGCTGATTGGATCAGCCAATCGGATTGAACTTCAATCCGATTGGCTGATTGCATCAGCCAATCGGATTTTTCCTACCTTAATTCCAATTGGCTGATAGAATCCTATCAGCCAATCGGAATTCAAGGGACGCCATCTTGGATGACGTCATTTAAAGGAACCTTCATTCGTCGTTAGTCCGTCAGCCAGGAAGGATGCTCCGCGTCGGATGTCTTCAAGATGGTGCCGCTCCTCGTCGGATGGAAGAAGATAGAAGATGCCGTTTGGATGAAGACTTCTGCCCGGATGGAGGACCTCTTCTGCCCGGATCGGATGAAGACTTCTGCCCAGCTGGAGGACCACTTGTGCCCGGATCGGGTGAAGACTTCTGCCCGGCTGGGGTGAAGACGGCTCAAGGTAGGGTGATCTTCAAAGGGGTAGTGCTAGGTTTTTTAAGGGGGGGATTGGGTGGGTTTTAGAATAAGGTTGGGTGGGTGTGGGTTTTAATGTTGGGGGGGGTTGTATTTCTTTTTTTACAGGTAAAAGAGCTGATTACTTTGGGGCAATGCCCCGCAAAAAGCCCTTTTAAGGGCTATTTGTAATTTAGTATAGAGTAGGGCATTTTATTATTTTGGGGGGCTTTTTTATTTTATTAGGGGGCTTAGATTAGGTGTAATTAGTTTAAACTTCTTAATTGTAGCTCATTGTAGTTAATTTATTTAATTAATTTAATGATAGTGTAGTGTTAGGTGTAATTGTAACTTAGGTTAGGGTTTATTTTACAGGTAAATTTGTAATTATTTTAACTAGGTAGCTATTAAATAGTTATTAACTATTTAATAGCTATTGTACCTAGTTAAAATAAATACAAAGTTGCCTGTAAAATAAAAATAAATCCTAAAATAGCTACAATGTAATTATTAATTATATTGTAGCTATCTTAGGGTGTATTTTATAGGTAAGTATTTAGTTTTGAATAGGAATAATTTAGTTAATAATAGTAATATTATTTAGATTTATTTAAATAATATTTAAGTTAGGGGGTGTTAGGGTTAGACTTAGGTTTAGGGGTTAATAACTTTATTATAGTGGCGGCGATGTTGCGGCGGCAAATTAGGGGTTAATACGTTTAATAGGCTACGTGGGCTATGGCAGTTTAAGGGTTAATACTAGAATAGGTTAATTGTGGTGTGGGCTATGGCAGTTTAGGGGTTAAAACACTTTATTAGGTATTGCGGTGGGGGATTGTGGTTGACAGGTAGATAGACATTGCGCATGCGTTAGGTTTAGTTTATTTTTGCAGGCATTTTAGGGAGTTACGGTGCTCCCATACTCAGCGCAAGGCCTGCTACTGCTGCTTTTTATGGCGAGGTAAAAATGGAGTAAGATTTCTCCATTTTTGCCACGTAAGGCCTTGCGCTGGATATTTGATACCGATTTACGACGCGGGTTCCATGTTAGCTTATGAGAATAAAAATTGCGAGCGACGGGGTGAAATATACGGGCGTAACTTGTATGCTACGCCGTATATGTAATACCAAAAACGCGCAAAAAACCGGCATCGCGGCTTTTGCGGGCGACGCTGGACATGTAATGGGGCCCCAGAACTCTATTCCGTCAAGTGCATATATTAAGCACACTCCATTTTTGTAGTGTAGTGGTAATTATTTATACAGTTCTATGGAATTTTCCATTATTCTGGATATAGTAGGTAAAACCACTCAATGGCCTTAGCAGTTGTAAGCTGGGACGGTAAACAGAGAGTAACTAGGCTCAGTCTATGTGCCCTTAAATTTTATTCTCACAGAATTTATTTTATCACATTCAATTTATCATTTTTATGCACAAAAGCATACAAATAATAATAATAATTAATTGTTGTTTTTTGCATTGGCCTTGAAGAATAAATTTAAAGTAAGTGACAAGGAAAACTATTTGAAAAGTGTATTTAAGTATGCTCATGCAGAGATAAAATGCTAACACTAAAAACAGTGATAACATGCACTATAGGCATCTTTGCCAATACATGTATATGGTAAATATGTTTCAAAACATTCATCTATGTGCATTTGAATTTTGACTGCAATGTTTAATAGACGTTAAACAGTTTGAGATGTTCATTATTTTTTTGTTCCATTTTCCTGTAATATAACTTGGTTATACTGGTTAATAGCCGGGTTTCTAAATTCCCCATACTTTCTATAAAGTAATGGGTGCCGGCCATGTTTAAACCTAGGTTTTCTACATATCTCTGTCCTTCTGAGGACAGTTAGAAAAAGGAAATAAAATACAGTGTGCAAACAAGTGTGCGAAACCCTGTTAGATGGAATGTTACTTTAAAAACCCTAAATTCCACACAGCCTTGTCTGCAACACTTTCTCTTATTGCCTGATATATATCTGCCTCCAACTGTCCTCAGCAGAAGAGAGAGATACATGAACATCCTAGGTTTACACATAAAGTACTTTATAGAAACTAAACATGTACACTAGATTTAATATTTAAACAAATACCTTTTTGAAAAAAATTCATCTAAATAGCATTTTCAGGCTAATATTTATGTTTAAATTGTTTTTATTGATTTTATATATAGAAGACAAGAAATAAATTCAATTAGAATGAATACAACATGGGTCTTGATAACTCAACAAAAACATGAGAGATGGATTAGCAAATGCAAATGACAACATATGATATTAATACCTGGGGTTTCTAAAATATTCCAGACTTCAATATGTTTCTTCTAAAACTTATTCAGAACTAACTCGTAGTGCCTCTGTATAGCCTTATCTGTATTCCTACATCTACTTGAACCTCCAAGCTGTTCATCAGGTGTAAAAGTTGCCTAGGGTGACAGGTCCCCTATTAACCCCTGAGAATAGCAATTAGATAATAAAACCAAACCATCTTAAGAAGACATAATATTAAGACCCAATAACTATAGGTGTTCTTGTATCCAGAAAAAGGAATAAGATGTAGGGTAAGAAGAAACGAGGAAGAAATAGAGAATAAAAGGGAGAAGCTATATAAATAGAGTAGTTATAGTCCCGTGTTTTTTTTTTGGCTACATCTAATCAGGTATTTCTGAAGTTATATCGGGCAAATACACGGAGAGTAGAGCAGAAGATAGAAAGCAAGCTAAGATAAGACAAGGCAAATTAGATTAGGACACCCGGGCTCCCCCCTCCTCCCTGACCAATGCAGCTGCTATGTTCTTTGTTTCTGTAAGATCTCAAAGATAAATTATGTAGCTAAGTTCCTGTTCAACATCCAGTAAAACCAGACTTTCTCAAATTGTGCTTGTGTATCTAGGATATGTGATGCAGACTCGTACATACGGTGGTTTAGACGAAATTTTGTTCCTCACTTCCTCCCATGGGGGGGGCATTCGTTTTCCAGTATTTTGCGATACTCATTCTAGTCACCATGCAGGTGATCTTAATGAAGGTATTTATGTGTTTGTTAGAATTGGGGCAGGGGTTCATGGAGGAGTGCTTGTGCCGGACTAAGTTGGATCCTCTCCTCTAGGATCACACCCAGAAGGGAGGATAGATGAGCCATGTGGGCTGAATTATAATACAGTCCACCACAATATGGCGGTATGATCCAATTTCCCCACATCCTCTGTAACACAATCTATTGTTGGTGAGGGACATGTGCTGAGTTCTAATCGGGGTTAGGTACCATCTTATACATAGTTTTTAATAGTGTTTTCCCTTAAATTTGCGCTTAAAAGGCCATGAGCAGGCCGAGTGAAATGTTTCATCCCACACATCTTTGTGTTTCTTTATATCTAGGTCAACTTCCATTTCGTGACTATTGTGGATTTAGCAGAGTTGTTTAGCACTTGAATCTCTAGGTACAGTCTGGATATCGACTTTTTGGGTCTATGTGTTGATCTTAATAAGCTTTCTATGGCCGTGAGTGTATTGGTCTATTTGATTTTTGTATATTGTTGAATAGCTGAATTAACCTGAAGATATTGGAACCATAGAAGTTTCAGTGGGGCTAGTTGTTCCTGAATTTGTGTAAATGTCTTAGATTTACCCCCTTCCAACCAGTCTGCTACCCCATACAGTCCTTTGTTTGCCCACTTATCCACTACAGTTCGGACTCGCTAGAAAGAAGGTATCTGAGTGGGTACATAATTGTTTGAGTAGGTAATATCTTCTGTTGCTTTGTTAGTAGGGACCATAAGTGTTTGGTTGTGATCTAGTATGTGTGATCGATATCTGTTGGGAGTGTGTCCAGGGTGGGATTTGATCCATAAAATGTCATCTGTTAAAGTGGATCCCCCCCAGATCGGCCTCCAGTTTGGTCCAGAGGACCAGTTTCTCTCTTATTCCTAGAAGTAGTGTTTGTGCTAATCTTGACGCTCCTTAATATTCTAATAGGTTGGGGGCCCCCCTATTCCTCCTAGTGTCCCTGTGTTTTATGATTAATGAGGTTGGAATCCTGGCTGTTTCCTTCCCTCTAATAAATGCAGTTAATTCCGCTTGTAGCTTTTTTAAATCTAGCGTCGGACCTCTATGGAAAGTGTCCTAAAAAAGCTATAAAAGGCGGGGGTAAAACAGTCATCTTTACTGTCGCTAGTCTATATGTCTTCCTATTTATTCAGATCTTTCCTAGTATTTCTATATATAACTTCATAATTATGTTTATATAATTGGTTGATTTGGGGAGTGAGATGGATCCCCAAATAATTTAAGGGAATGAGTGGTCCAGGTCAGGTCGGAAGTTGGAATTCTATTAGTTTTTTGGTGTGTTGTGGAAGACCTAATGATAGAGCTTCACATTTATCAAGGTTAACTTATAACCCGAAATCTGGGAGAATTCCTCTAGGGTTTTATATAAATTGGATAGGGAGATGAGAGGTCTAGTTAGTGTAAGTAAAATATCGTCTGCGAAAAGTGTTAATTTATATTCTTGATCTTTAATCGTGACTCCTGAAATATCTATTGTCTGTCTAATTTTGGCTGCTAAGGGCTCTATGCAGAGTGCGAAAATAAGGGGAGACAGGGGGCACCCCTGCCTTGTGCCGTTTAATATAGGGAATGAATTAGATTTATAACCCGATATAGAGACCTGAGCTGAGGGGGTTGAGTAAATCATATTCAATGCTTTGATAAATGCTCCTCAGAATCCCATCCGAAGTAAAACTGCTGCTTTCATGTAGTCCCAATCTATTCTGTCGAATGCCTTC